>NC_051182.1:103049286-103089967 GCF_013339695.2 Rhipicephalus sanguineus | reverse complement strand
CGGATTTTGTTGGGGGGTTATACTTGGAATCCTCATTTTGAAAACAAATTTGTATATGGCTGGGGCATGTCTGTTGTCCGGCAGCAAAAGCGCGTCTGCCGCAGATATTGGGCGAACCCCGCTACTCACCACTGCTCCACTAAAAATGAAGGGAACACATGTGTGCCAAACACCAATTAAGATTGCGCACAGAATTCTCAGAGCATGCGGTAAGCCAGGCAAGACGACGCATGTCGCAGAATGGAGAATGCAGCGAAAAAACACATGCTGCTCAAATGAAAAACTTAAGAAAAACATGCACAAAGTTCAAAAATGACTTTCTGGACAGACAATTCGGGTTTAGTTGAAGACTGTGATTGGCTATGGTTCGAAATTTGCCTCTGGGTTGTGTGCTAAACAGCTTCGCAGGTCATTCACCTTCACAGAGTGGACTGGCTCCCCAATTTTTTTTTTTACTTTTAAGATTGATTTTCAATATGCGCGGCTGTAAAGATGGATCGCTACATTGAAAGAAGCCAACCGGGGTGCAAACTGGTTTTTGTTTGGCAGACCAAAACTTTGCAGTTTTTCTGATAACATTCACAAAAAAGTGAACACAGGCAAAGGGCATCTTTAAGCACAAACGTTATACTGAAGCAGACGCAATTCCTTGCAGAAATATGAGGGGTGTTTTACTTAACTTGACTCAACAGAAAATAACGGGCAGATCCCACACATTCTGGGGATCAATTTCATGCGAAGCAGTCACCGAGTAGCAGCCTAGGCCGGGGTTTTCACTTTGAGCCAGGCATTATACGAGGCGGATCGGCGTCTTTGTGTAAATTGAGCAGTAGTGCCCATGCCTGGGTCTTGCCAGGCACTTGAACCCCGCTACTCACCACTGCTCATGGCCCGACGTAACGTCGGCACTCACGTTGGAGTAGAGACCTTAGTTTTATCGCAACGAAGTGCACTTTATGGCAGGATTATGGTCATAACTAGCGGTAGTAGGCGTATTAGCTTAACGCCTGAATACAGCTTGCGGAGTCGTACGTGTACATATTCAATGTTTGATATAAAAGCGGACATCCAGCACTGCAACCACAGTTCGCGTTGTCCAAACATGACGCTTAGTTCGAAGCATTGTCGTTGCTCGGTGGTACAATACTCGACTGCTATGGAGAAGGTCTGGGTTCGATTCCGGCGCGAGCAACGATCATTTTTATTATTTGCTTCCATCAAGACATTTAAACCAATCGACAACGCTGACACCGTATTGTTTTGCGACACGGGCTCCAGCACGCTATCGCTTTAAGATTGTCAAAGTCTGGGTTTATATGCACTATGAATCTCCTGTGGCCATGGAGAAAGCAGTATTTGAGGAGGAGAAACTGCTCGGTCGCCGCAGCGCGCGCGGCTGGCGCAATAGCGTCTCGGAGGAAACTGGCTTTTCGCCGCAGCACGACACATGGCGCTTCCGGCGTGTTGCCATCGTTTACATGCTCTTCTATGGACGCGACATATAAAAATCGTGACATAGCCTCGTACATTGTACAATTTCTCAAATTTCTGTCGGTGACATCATTGATAGATGTGACAGATATTTTAACTCCAGTTACTAATAGATACTGCCCGAATTTGAGGCCGTGCAGCTCTTGAAACGAGCTGCTAGTTGTGGCCCTCGCTCGCATGTTAGGCGCATGGCCCTGAGAGGGAAAGTTCCCAATTTGCGCGGGAAAGCTGTTGCGCATTCCTTCGTGATTTGCAGGCTTTCTGTCTCTTTAGCGCGCTCAGTGGTTTCCGCCATAGGCGTGCGCAGGGTTCCCCATTAGGGGGGGCAAATGTTCATCGCAGCGCCCCCCCACCCTACTAAGTCAATGTATGGGGAAGATTTTGCGCCCCCCCCCCCTCTTAGGTGACTAGAAGGGTCAATGTACGGGTCGGATTTTCCGCCCCCCCCTCTTAGATGATTAGGGGGGGCGGCCGCCCCCCCCTGCCCCCCCTGTGCGCACGCCTATGGTTTCCGCGTTGTGCCGGCGGCGCTGACTTCTCGATCTCTGCGCGCGCTTTTCCCGCCGCAACAAAGGCCCGTAGGAAGAAGTATTGCTCCGTGAAGAAAGAACAGCACTTAGCAGATTTCCACCAGTGCTCCTTTAGGATGGGGCGAAAATGTGACGTGCCGGACTGCAACAGTGGGTACGCATCCTGCAAGGACTAGGTACGCAATCTTCAATCTTCAAAGTTCCTATGACCCGGTGAGGTTGGAAGCGTGGGCTCGTGCCATAGGAAGATCGAGAGCTCACTTCTCGTGACTACGTTTGCAAGAAGCACTTCTCGGAGAGTAAGTCCCATCATTCGTTGAAAAAACTCACAGTCTATGCATTAGACTATGACGACTCGAAGTCGTCATAGTCTAATGCATATTTTTCTTCAGTCGATGTGTCTATCCTGCCCCACCTCCGTGCAAAAGCTTTCTGCACCTCACCTGGTTTTGCACTGCCTTCGTGGTCGGACCACCGATCACGGAGGCAATGTAAAGCGACGATGTAATGTGACGTCATCATGACGCCATGATGTCACAAATTTTGGTGATCTGTGACGTCATCATAACGTCATGTGGTGACGTCATTATGGTATGACTTTTTGCATCACTCATGTTGATGCCGCCGACGCGGGACGCCAACGGTAATTTTTTTGCATTTGATGAGGCAGCTAAGGCTTTCGCCTTAAAATTATGCCTAACCTATCAAGTTCACATTACCAAAAAATTTACATTTCATGTTCTACAAGATATATCAATGAGGCAATTTTCCTGTATGTGAAGGCATTTTTTCCGTTAATTTACCGAAAAATGTGGATCGGGCGAGAACGCACAAGAAACACCCATTTGGGCGTAAAGAGCGAACGGCGAATCGGCGCAGAATGGCCTTGAGCCGGCAAACTTCGTCGGAGAGCGCGACGCGCGCATTTTCCCTCTCCTTTAGCGGACTTTTGCAACTAGAGGGCGCGTCAGTGCTGTGCCCGATTCCGTGATTTTATTAGGACGCCCGAGCGAGCGAGCGCAGCTTGGCCTCAAGAATTCTTGCTCCATGCTTGTGGCGCGTACCCGCTGTTACGATGTGGGTTCGGGGAGCAGGCTTACTGAGTGTTTGGATGGATGGATGGAAGGAACTGTATTTGGTCCTGGAGAACCCCGAAGGGTGGTCCGCCGCAGCTGCTGGCCACGCTCACGCCGGTATTGGAAGACCGTTGCCCTCCTCCCGTTCGCAGGCCTCCTGGACTGCCGACAGCTGGACTGAGAGCTCGCGGCTTTTAAGAGCCCTCTCCCGGTCCTGTTTTGTGCGGAACTTTGCGCTAAGCAACACCGCGAACTGCCAGAGCATGTGAGCGAGTGTGCAATTATCCGCCCCACAGCTAGGGCACCCTAGATTTATGCCTTCAGCAAAGGGACTGAACGTGCTTCGAGACGGGAAGGAACCTGCCTGCAGCATCCGTAGTGCCGACGACTGCGGCCTAGTAAACTTGGAATATGGTAGAGGGTATCTCCGCCTTGACAGTTGATAGTGCGACGTAACTTGATTGATTGATTGATTGATTGATTTTATTTCAGACACAGAATGAGTCTTAGATGGCAAGGCTAAAGGCAGAACACTGTCTGCCTGACTGAGGCCTTGTCACCCATACATTGCTCCAACAGTGAGGCAGCAGAGAACACAAGGGCAGAGAAATTTCTACAAAAGAGTAACAATAATAAATATGTTACATGTCAATGAAAAAAAAATAACGATTTCTAAGAAATAAAAAGTAGTATACGCTAATACAACTTGCAATAATGAAAATTATTACAAGCACAATGTGACAATGACAGTGTGACAAATTAAAAAAAATTATGTATACAGCGCTGAACCAAAACGATACTATACACTAATACAATTTGTAATGGATGGATGGACTTCGTGGAAGGTGCCAAGTGGGTCCTTGAAGCTCTCCGTGAAGCCGCCTCCGGACCGCCCGGACCGCCGCGGCACGTGATTTTTCGCGCATGGTTATGGGCAAGTTCGTTGACGTTGGGAACAGTTGGGTGAACCCCTGAGCCCATGTGGGTGACAGAGACGCTTGTTAGGGGGGGCAAGGAAGCGGAGGCAACTGGTATGGTGCACAAGCATATATTAGCGCGATAGCGTTAAAAAGCCCGTTTCGCAGACATTCCGGTGTCGGCGTTGGTGTCGGCACTGTTGGTTGTGAGCGAAAAATAATCATCTTGTCCGTGACCGAAAAATCGAGAATGATACAAATAAAATAAATAACAAGAATCTGAGGTTCGATTGAGAATCGAACCCAGGCCGTCTGCGTGGTAAGCAGGTGTTCTACCACAGTGATACGCTATTTTTTCTTCCTTTACTGCCTATGTACAGGCTGTTTCAAACTTAGGGGAAATCTCGGAGCGCGTGGCATCGTGATGCGGCCAGCGCTGCAACCACGCGCCGTAAGTAGCTCGCGCGTGCGCAGATGTACAACTCTACACCCTTGAGGCGTCTGCGCACGCGCGAGCAGCTGCCGGCACGCGACTGCAGCGCTAATCACATCGCGATGCCAGGCGCTCCAAGATTTCCCCTAAGTATACGAAACAGCCTGTACATACATACAGCAGTGACAAACAAATATATACGGAACAAAGAGCGGAAACAGTGATACGCTATTGCTTGAAACTGCTTCGAAAAAACAAAGACGATATGTGAATGTCACGTATTGGAAGGAGTCTCCTAATACATAGTACTTATATAAATACCATGTAATATTGTTGGTAGATGCCAGGCGTCATAACATGTGAATTGCACAACGAGTAGGTATTTTAAAGGTCCACCCATTACAAAGCGCTGAGACATATTTAATCATCATCAGCTGCGAAAGCATCAACAAAGTGAGCAGCTGCGCAGATTCGCGTGTTGCCTTACGGACGCGTACTTCGCTGATTCGCAAAATGAATTATGGCGTAGTGGGCACATAACTGTACTTTCAGTAGGCATTCTAGGATAGTTTCAAACGGCCAATGTTTACGCGCACAGTCATTCGTTTCCTTACGGCACGGTTGAAGCATGCACCGAGAACCGAAGCCAGGCTACCAATTGAGAAGGCGATGCGCACGGGGCGCGATTACGCTATCGCGTTCTACCCTTGAAGGCGAAGCTCACGCGTCCTCCAAGTTTTAGGGGCGAAGCTCCTTAAGGCGGCACCCGTTCGTCCCTCGTAGTCGTAGTCGTAGTAGTCGTAGTGCGTAACGAGTCTTACGCTTTGACCTCCAAGGTGGTGCCGGTGGGAGATTTTTCCTGTGCGTTGTTGAACAATAAAAAATTCGCAGCGTGCGCGTTAACTAAAAGCCGAATTCTTCTGTCTCTAATTCCCCATTAGCAGCCATTGGCATGTTCCAGTAGGAAACGTTAGTAGAAGTAGAAGTGTAAGTGTTAGCTAAAAGCCGACTTCTTCTGTCTCTCATTCCCATTAGCAGCCATTTACCTCCAAGGTAGTGCCTGGTGAGATTTCTCCTGTGCGTGATTAAACAATAAAAATTTTGTTCAAAACGCCGTTGATTGATGAAATAAACCAACGAAAGACGCCAGACGTTTTGTAAAAGCAAAACGAAAGAACGCCAGATGTTTCTAAAGCAAAACGAAAAGACGCCAGCTGCTTAACGAAAGACGCCAGATGTTTTCTAAAGCAATGGTTTTCCAAACAATGAAAATTCACAGCGTACATGTACAATTAAAGTGAGCTACAAGTCGTCATAACTCATCGAACCATTAGTATAAACGCGCCCGATCTCACGTCGGTGATGATGTACTGGGCAGAATTCACGGAAGATTCACGGTTTACCGATGAACCTCCGCAGCTTCGCCCACTCATCATCCGTGGATATGCTGTGATTTTTTTTTCTGACATTAAATACACAAACGACACAAATACAAAGCACAGCAAGCACAATGAATATGCGAAGCGTATTTAGAAATCAGTTCAAACAAACGCCGCGTTAAAGGCCAACTCCGGCGATTTTTTGGCCATGTCAAAGTAATGGTGCTTTTACGTTCCTGAGACGCTCCTGTTACGGGCCCGATAGCAGAAATACTCGGCAAATTGGAGAATAATTTTAAATAAGCAAAAAAGCGCAACACCGAAACCGAAACCCAACCGAGTGTACTGTCAACGTGTGACGTAGACGTTGTTACGAACGAACCGGAAGTCGTGCAAGGCATGCCGGTCACACCGGCGCGGAGTATGAAAACTGTGACAGCCGGCACGACCAGCGAAGCGCCGGCCAAACCAACGCTGTCTGTCGCCTTGTGCACAGCAGACGCTCGCTGTAGCGGCCTAAGCACCGAAGTTAGCGGTGCCCTCGGCTGCGTCACTTCCGCCGCCTTGCCAATACTGACGTCACAGACGCAATGTTGCCAATAATTGTGGGAAGCCAGGAGGGCGTTTGCAGACAATCTTTAAAATTCATTTGCAAACAATCTGCGCATGTCTCAAGCCTGTAATTTGGCATAAATGACGGAAACGTGCAAAAGAACGTACCCAGCGAATTTCACTGAGATCCATCGACCTCGAAAAATCGCCGGAGTTGGCCTTTAACGCGTTGGGGCTTGACTCGGAGGTCGTGGCTACGTTGCTGGTCTTCTTGGACGAGAAGGGCGCGTCCGCTGGCCGCCGTGGCAAAAGACGTGCTGTTGTCGAGGTCGCACGGGTGTTGACGCTCGACCAGGTCTCTCCGGCAATGTTCGACTCCTGAAGGTTGACGTCCGACCAGGTCAACGCGTCTTCTATGCTCCAGAACCTCGCTCTGTCTGGTTGTTTGGTTGGTTGTTCCTTAGTAACCTGGCGCAACCCACCGCTGGGGATCGGCTTTGAAATGGGCGGTGAATTGTCTTAGGAATGAAATTGTTTTATATTATAAATATGTTTAGAATGAGATAGTTGACGAAATAACTCGTTGGTATAATCAAGGAGAAAGAGATAAACTGCCTGGCCAACGTGGCCTGTTCTTTATCGTCTTTTTCTCGCACTCCAGAGCACGTGCAGGGATGCGTATTTCGAGGTGGGCGAACCGCTCTTATTCCAGTGCGCGTGCTTGCGCGTTTCTGACGTCGTCTTCTCAGCGGCGTCGGGGCACATAATCACACCCGCATACAACGGGCAGCAATATGCGAGCATGTGCCACACGTCACTAGTGGAAACTAGGCATGACCGAATTATCGAACGAATATTACAGTATTCGAATTCGCTTTGACACCAAATTATACTATTCGAAATTTCGAAGTAATCGAAATGAACGAATAGACGTACATTTTACAGCATATAACCCCGCTGTAAAAATGGTTTCACTCATGCCGTGATAAATCCGCACAGCCGCGAAGCCACACTTCAACGTTAAATGTACATATTACATTCACCCCAATTAATTATTTTTTAAATTTGAAAGCTTGTTATACGGGCTGTGGTATATGTGTGCATGTGAGTGCTGTCGTTTCTACCTTGTTTGGGTTGGACTGGCCTTCCGTTGGCGCCTGGAGGGTGAGGCCTCGGGCTGTCGCATGAACGCGCTCATTGCCAGGGAGAGACGCATGCCCAGGTGTCCGAACAAGTCAGACAAGTGGCATATCTTGGTTCGGTGGGTGATTTTATGAGCACCACTTTTTTTTATGAGCGTATCATCCCCGACTGCTCATAAAAAGAAGTGGTTAACCGCAGTTGAATAAAACTAACGACATATGTTTTGCCGTCATGTGGCGTTCGTTAGGGTGTTTCTTATGTCACGCCTAATTAGTTAATTAACTAAGATAAATTATGGAATTTTTTTATATTCAGTTTATGGACAAGTGCGTTTCGTTACGCTGTGAAGGGCATTCCAAAATCCATTTGTGTGTGTGTGTGTGTGGCAACCTACATGCTGCGTGGTGATTATCTCCTTTGTTTAAAGAAAGCCCACGAAATATGAAATAAAACCACCTGTCTGCGCTCATGGGTTACCAGCGGAGCAGACATCGCAGCATTCAGGCATGGGCGCCGCGTACCCGCGTCTACTGTTTCTAAGAAACGTGGGGTGTGTTCTGCCAAAGTGTTTTCACCTCATAAACTGTCCGTATTTGCGGTTTGCCACGTCACAAAGTTACGTATACGACATACATTGAGCAAACAAAAGTGAGGACTGCACTGCGTCAGCACCTCTTCATTTGTTTCTGGTGTAGCGCTGTGCCTACGAGCTGCACAATTCCTGAACTTGTCGACAGGGGCGTAGAGAGGGGGGGGGGAGTGGCACACCGGGCCCGTGCACCCCCCACCCGCAAATTGTTTTCTGCCATGTGTTACACTGCCCGAAATGACACTCGACTACACTTACCTGCCCAGACCCTACGTCAGGTCAAGGGCGTGCCCCCCCCCCCCCCCGACAAAAAATTTCTGCCTACGCCACTGCTTGTCGAGCACCGCCGGGAACCTGTTCAGATCTGTGCAGGCGAATCATCATCATCGTCTGCCTGTCTACGCCCACTGCAGGGCAAAGGTTTCTCCCATGTTCCGCCAATCAACCCGGTCCTGTGCTTTCTGCTGCCACGTTATACCTACAAACTTCTTAATCTCATCTACCCACATAATTTTCTGTCTCCCCCTCACGCGTTTCGAATCGAACGGACCCAAGTTCGCGCCAGTGCATGCTTCGACGGACAAGTACCGCCATCTGTCAGAGTTGCCGCATGTTGATTCCCGCAGCTGCCATGTCGGAGGCATTGTGCGTTCGAGGCCATGGTAGGGTGACTTAGCCATGGGTAAGGAACGTTTTTCCGGCGGAAAGGGAGACATAATATGTTGAAAAAAGAAAAAAACTTGTAAATAAAACAAGTAAAAAGGATCGAGAATGGCATGGATCAAGGGGTGTGCGAAAAGGGAATTTTAGAACCGAATCGAATGCGAGTCGAATACCGAGGACACCGAATCGAATACGAACACGAATCGAATACTATTCGAATAGTTTTCGAATAGTACGGCAACCATTTTCAAAGCAGCCCTAGAAAGGTAGTGTAACGATTTCCGAAGCAGCCAAAGGATTCCACAACGTTTTATTTGAAACAGCTACTCACAAGGTTTAACAAAGGAACATATGATATTACTTTTAACCAACAAAAAAGAGGCAATCCCACGTGAAAAAGTTTTTACTTCCAGCTGGATTATGGAACCGGAAATTTTGCCCAGCTGGAACTTTTTCTAGCTGGTAAAAAATCCAGCGGGAAAGCAAGAAGGCTGCAGCTGGAAAAAAATCCAGCTGGATTACATTTCCGGTTCCATAATCTAGCTGGAAAGCGGGAAGGTTGCAACTGGGAAAAAATCTAGCTAGATTACATTTCCAGTTTAATAATCCAGCTGGAATGTTTTCCAGCTGCAGTAACTTCCAGCAAGAAATCAGCTGGAAGAGATTCCAGCCAAAAGAATCTAGATATATACATAGTTTGGGGTGGTACGAATATGAATTTTTTGCCACTACAGAAAGTGATACCAGCTCTAATGCTGTAGTCACCCAAACTCATTACGAACAGCTGATGAAAGTTACTTTCAAGTTTCTGGAAGCTAGAAAATATTAATTAAAAGCTGCAGCACGTGGTTTTCACCTGCACCTCCTGTGCAAATAAGGAACACTGTGGTGCAAAGTGTATTATGTATATGATAAACAAAATGTAGCTTAGCTTCACTCTGTTTATTCAGGCACGATCCCCTTAGCATTATTTCATTCGCAGTCTTTTTTTTACAATCTTGGATTTTTTCGCACACGGTCCGCATTACAGTGTGGTGGGCCAGTGTCGTATCAACATTGTTTACTTGTCCCCAGTTAGCAATGCATCCTGCGGGAAAATGCAACAAAAGAAAATTGAAAAACATTAAACTCATTTAAATTATAGTGCAGTATTGTGACAAAAAAAACAGACTAACCGTAAACAACCTCTACTTTCTCTGGTGTAAGCTGTTTGGACGGCTCCTGCCCACTGTTGGCCTTGGTGGGCGCCAGTCTTCCGCTTACACTTCTCTGCGCAAGCGTGTCGCGTCCCCACTCAACTTGGGCAGCATCCCTTATCAAAATGGTCGCTTTCTTGTTTTTAAAAACCTTTGCTGCTTGGTCTTGGGTGATTATAATGTTGTTGGAAAGATGGAACTGAAAGAAGAGAAGTGTATGAACAAGGAAAACCACTATTGTTAAGCAATAAATGAGCCTGTGCATATAAAGTTAAGCTCACTTGTTTCACTCAAAGGATGAAACGAAATCCATAAAAAACAGTACGAGATTAGCACTTACCAGCCCACCACCACAATGAGAAAATTCAGCCATCTGCTGAGCTGGTTCGTTAGCTGTAATGACGAAAAGTATCATAAGCAAAATATTAGTACACTGAAATGCATACATTCATGCTGTCACCATAATGAAAATTCATATCCTGATGCTCTTACAACAAACAGCCTCCTCGACTGCTTTCTCTGTGCAGGCGCTTTCCATTGACACTGATGTAGCTTGTGGTGTAGGTGCAGCAGGTACACTGTCCCCTGCAGTTTTTCATATTAGCAAAACACTAATCTATAGCTTTAGAGAGAACGATAGGACAACACAGAAAATGATCATCTACACACACAATGTAAATATTTGTTTCGTTACCATAGGGTTTCTCGTGACACCTAACACTATCTAGTGTTGACTGTACTGCAGGTTTCGGAAACTCAGCTACCATTCTCTTTAGCAAAATTGCACCTGCAAGAAATAGTCCAATTAATTCATGTGCAGATTTTCACATTATCTCTTTATGTGAGAACCATGCTGTAGTTACATTCTTGACCAGGGACATAAACCGATCTTCAGACGTCTTACTATGTGTAAATGGAAGCAAGCTTTCTGACCTTAAATTTTATTGTGTGTGTGACAGATGTCTGAACCACGTTCAAAATGCCATGGAAAAAGTAAACAACATAAATTGTTCAAGGGCTAGCAAAATGTCAGAATACACAAAAAAATTACACACAACATGCATGAAACTTGCTCAACATGGACATGGTTAGAAAGCAGTGACCTGGGAACTCCTTCACTTTTTACACGGTTCATTTTTTCTTTTGATATGAATAACATCAGCCTATTAATTTTCACACAAACAGCCTAGCAATCACCACCACAAAGCTCACAGCTAGTCTTAAAAATGTGGGCTGTTACATTTCTGAGCTCACCATTTTCACCCTGACATGGCTGGTTGATTAAATTGTCTAGTGTCTGCTGAACTGGAAAAAAATAAAAAAAGTAACTTGTCAGCCCAGCTAATATATATTAACACCTTCCGCCGAAAAGGCGGAAAGTGTACCTCGACCCTGGCTCAAGCGCCCGCGTGCCGATGGCAACCAAATGGCGCTTGGAGACTCCATCCAGCCGGCTTCCTGTGACAGCTACAACGTCGTCGGCTCCACAAGACTCTTCATGTGACGACCCGTGTTCATCCACGTCTTCATCTCCTGAACACAATTACGAATATTCAGACGCATCTTCTTCACCAGAAGCAAGTTGTGATGAAGACTGCGATGATTAGCAAAGCCAGCCTTCGCTAAATGTGCCAGATGGAACAGCGACTCCCACTGCATCACCGCTTGGTGGTGATCCGCACGAAAATCATTCAGGCAGTGCGACTGCCGAAATGAGTGACTATTTCGATGCTGACTACCTAGGTGAAATGTTCATCGAAGGAGGAACTCTGACGCGTGGTGACGCGTTCATGCTGTTGGACATGGCCATTAAGCACGGTCTGTCGTGGACCACGATTGAGAGCACGCAAAAGTTGTTGAACAACCTCTTGGGAAAAAAAGCATTTCCTGAGAGCAAATATCTTTTTAAGAAATTTTGTGGGTTGGACATGAAGGATATTGTGTTTCATTTCTACTGCGCAGACTGTATTGCACTGCTGGCCAAGACAACAACTCCAGAAGGACGCAAACAACTGAAAGTGATGTGCTCTCTATGCAAGAAAGAATACATGGGTAGCGACCTTGTGCGCAGCGGCAGCTTCTTCGTGAGTATTTTTTTAGAGAAGCAGCTGTCGTCCGTCCTATCAAGCAAGTCAACTAGCAATGCGGTTCTGGGCTCCTGGCGACAGTATGCGTGACATCACTGACGGTCAGCATTATCATGCGACATGCAGTGAAGTGGGAATGACCGAGCATGACTTGACGCTTACGCTCAACTTGGACGGAAGCCCAATCTTCCTGTCCTCAAAGTACAGTATTTGGCCTGTACAAGTGATCATCAACGAGTTGCCTCCATTGATCAGATGGAAAATTGTTGTGGTGCCATCATTATGGTACGGGAAGGAGCACCCCAACATGACTCGGTTGCTCCAAGCATTTGGGATCAGCTTGAGAAACTGAATATCAGTGGCATCACCTGGTCTTGTGGGGACAGGCTGATTAGCTGAAAGGCAAGTGCTTTCCCTCAACTATGCGGATTTGGATTGCGCACTGTGCACAAATACATTTCTTGGTCATTGAGCAAGGTTTTCAACATATTAACATGTTCAGGTGTACTGTATCTGTTGTTGCGCGGATGCTCCAGAAAGGGCTGCAATGCAGCACGTCATCCAATTGAATGGATACTATGGCCGCAGTTGGTGCTACCATCCAGGAGAAAATGTCAATGGTAAGTCTCACCGAATGTTATATCTTAATAATTACTTTATTGAAAAGGTCATCTAACCTAAGTGAAGTGGCAGGCTATTGTCCGAAAATTTCATAATGTTCAGTCAAAGGCATGAACTAAGATGAAAAATCCTTGAACAGGTGGTGTCGCTAGAGTCACCGTTTCAACAAGTAGTCTTCTATTCAACGCAGCAACGGCCTTAGAGAGTTGCTGCCTTGAAAGGGTTACAAATACAAAAATATTTATTTGTCATTTCTTTTTCGTCAAATGAAAGGCGAAGTACTCAAGAGCTTAGAAAATGTTCTATTAAGCATGACTGCACCCTGAATAATTTATTACAACGTTTTTAAAATCTAGTTCCGGTTCCTACTGCACCCTGACGTCACTGCATGGAATGATTTTTTCCCGTGCTTGCACAAAATATATTTCCATGGCTGCTCCACTACGTGGCTCCATTGATGACACACAAGCGGACATTTTGAATGTTTTTGGTGATGTGCAAGCGGCCGTATCCTATGTTTCGGTACCCAAAGTCATCACAACTAGCCTTATACTGGTGCGTGGTCACCAGAACTGACACTGGAGCCTGATGTCATGCTTGTGTTGACATCAGTAGCTTTGTCATGCGATAATTGATTTCAGTGTCAACATAAAATATCTTAGCATTCACTGAGCTTCATCCTTGCTCAGAGTGGCCTCAGTATGCAGGAGATTTGTATGATGGTGTAACGTCAGCTTTTAAAATAATTTCACTAACCCTTGAAGAAAAGACCTTTTGTTGAAGCGTTGGCTCTAGCGACCTCACCTGTTGAAGTATTTTACACCTCTTCCTCCATTTTGTTCTGAGCTTATAGTTCAGGCAAATGCATGGCATTCTGGCCAGCTACTTGTTCCATGGCAGGGTTCATTGGCATAAGTTAAAATATGGCTTGATGTTTACTAGCACCTTTGGAGGTTTTATAATTACATCTCACTTTATCAAGATATGTGCAGGAGTTTATGCCTGGTTGTCATATCTAAAGTACTAGTGCTTCACTTCATTCCTCACTTGTCAACATTTTGAAATTGTTGAAATTTTCTTGAACTTCACCCTAATAAGTGACATCAACTTGTGTAACAGGGTGGGTATGCCTCACATGTCTTTTGGGTGCATTTGTTCTAGGTACCGTCATGTACACTATCAGCCAGCCGTTTCAAGACCGCAGCGACGAAGAAGCTTTGCTGGACATGAAGACAGCTGTCCGAACTGGCACTATTGTACGGGGTGTTAAGGGCCCATCCCCTTTAATCAATCTGCCTGGTTTTAGTCCTGTTTGGGCATGGTGCCCTGATTATATGCACTGCATACTTTTAGGAGTCACTCGGCAAATAACAGAGCTTTGTTTCTCTGAAGTGGGAGCAGATTTCTATTGCGGTAGGCCTTCATCTATGGCAGTCTTGAACGACAGGTTGTGCTCCGTGAAGGTGCCAGGCCGCATCAATCGTCGGCCAAGATCATTGAAGCTTAGAAAGTACTGGAAGGCATCCGAGTGGCAGTACTGGCTACTCTACCACAGCGTGCCATGCCTAACAGGAGTTCTAGGCTCAGCCTACCTGGATCATTGGGCATTACTTGTAGCTGGTGTATACCTTCTACTGAAGGACTCTGTCTCACAGCAGGAGATAGATGAAAGCACGAAGCTATTGACGGAGTTTGTAGTTCGTGTTCAGTTTATTTATGGGCCAAGCAACATGACGTACAATGTCCACCAGCTACTTCATGTACCAAAGTCAGTGGTGCTCTTTGGTCCTTTGTGGGCTCATTCTTGCTTCACTTTTGAGACAAATTCAGGCAGGTGAATGAAACTGGTGACTTCCTCGAATAGTGTGGCCCTGCAAATTGCCACACGCCTTCCTCTCCAAAACAACTTGTCTTCCTTGAAAGCAGTGGTCAGTGAAAAGGCTTTGGAGTTTTGTTTAGAAAAACCTCCCCAAGGTCGCGTTGGTGGTATAATTCCTCTTAGAAAATGTGAAGAGCTTGAGCGAAGCTTTCTTGAGGGATATGCCGCATTGCGGAGTTGTGAAGGGGCAGTCGAACGAAAAGGAATACTTCTAGATGGTGCAACTATTGCCTCAGAGAAGTATCTCAGGCACAAAAGGATAGATTGCACTGCAGTTTGCCTGTCCAGTGGGAGCTACTTAAAAGCCCAAAGGTGAATTTGTGCCAAAGATCAGACAGTCCATGAGCAAGTGTATGCTTTGTCTTTTGATTATGTTGTGTAGCCTGTCACACCATGCCATCACATAAAAGCTGCCAGGAAATGTACACAGATGTTTCGGATTAGTGAGCATGCTCGCCCGTGCATTCACCTTTGTTCTGGAAGCGAAGAGTATTTTTGTGATCTAGTAAATAATTATGAGTGGTCATAGGGTGTGATAATGATAACATCTGTGGTTTTATTTGTCAAAATGGCAATATGACTATAAGGCATGCCGTAGTAGTGCTCTCCAGAACTTTCGATCACCACCATGGGTTCGTTAAAGGGACACTAAAGGCAAATATTAAGTCGACGTTGATTGTTGAAACATCGGTCCAGAAACCTCGTAGTGCTACTTTTGTGCCAAGGAAGTGCTTATTTTGTAATCACATTTTAGTGGCCCGCATCGCGTTAACGCACTTCAAATCACCCACCTGAAAGCGGTCTTTCTGACGTCACTGTTGCCGTGCCTCAACGTTACCCGCCTTTACGGCGCGGTCAATAACACAGGCAGCAGCGGAGCAAAAGTAGCGGGAGCCACAGCAGCAGCAGCGGTCGTTGAACAGTTTTTTGCTCGCTTGGTTCAACTGGATCCCGCTAGATGGTGCCACCTATGCAGCCTAACCAGGCGAAAACAGAAATTTTGAACCACTCGCGCCATTCCCCATAGAAACGCCAGGCGGTTTTTTTCCTCCATGAATCAAACAGAAACGAAAGAGCAGCATTTTATTATATCTCTTGATGCACGGAAGGTTCTTTTTTTATTGCAGCTAGTTTGATTACTAGTCATTAATTGTAGTCGGACGCTCTCACGTCATCGGGATCATTTCCAAAATGTCCCACTCGTGGCGCACGTGGCGGTGTACATTTAGCTTAATTTCTCGGTAAGTAAGGCACTGCTGTTGATAATATTGCCGTTTTAGACGTTGTCATACATTGAGATTTCACTCTGACATAAATTGTTCTTTGCCTTTAGTGTCCCTTTAACGTGCACGTTAATCTAAGTACCCAGGCCTCTAGCATTTCGCCTCTATCAAAATGTGCCGCCATGGTCGAGATCAAACCTGTGACTTTCTGGTCAGCCAACTTTGTAACCACGGCAGCACGTCATAGTATAAGTAGAACATTTAGTGTGGATATTGAACAAAGGAAATATGTCATCATTCCACATAACTTTGTGTAGGTTACATTCCAGAGATATTTTGTTCAGTAATGTGCTTGGACAAAATGGTTACGAGAATTTTTTTGAAGTTATGAAGAATGCTTATTGTGTATTACATTTCTGATACAATGTTTTACTCAAAGGGATGTGCAGAAAAAATTGAGTATTTCGGTTATGTGCTTGCTGGAGTTGTATATAATCCGCAGTGTAGTACTACTAAATATCTCCAGTGTTTGTAATGCGATTTGTTTTTTGTCGAAAAGATGTTTTGCGGAAGTCTCGTTACTGTCACATTTGTGTTTCATGTTTGGATGATGCCCAGTGGTCCACATAGAGTGAACTCAGAGCTTCTGTTAAGACCATAATAATAATACTTGGAGTGTCGTAACCATGATATGGCTGTGAGCCACACCGTTCAGGAGGGTTCCAGAAATTTTGACCATCTGGTGTTCTTCAGCATGCACTGACATTGCACAGTACACAGGCCCCTAGCATTTTGCCTCATTTTGCCTCCAACTGTTGCACCATAGATCAAACTCGCAACTTTTCAATCAGCAGCCGAGCACTGTGACTCTGTACCACCACTGTGCACAACTTCTGTTAAGCATGGCATGCTGTAAAGTTCACTAGGTTGCGGCTCTGTCTTGAGACTTAAAACATTCATTGCTGATGTTATTGCACGTATACTTATATTGCGTTATTAACTGCACTCGTACTACGCGATATTGTCTATAAACAAGTCAATTGACAATGTTCTGCTGGCTGCTTCAAAATTTTTTCAGCATTTCGCACATCTGATGATCGCTTGAAAAGTAATTGCAAAACAATAAGTGTTTTAATAATTACTTTTGATTAAAAACGAAAGAGGGGAGTGGATTGAAGTGCTCATTTCTTGGTTAGACACAACCTAATGAAGCCACAGAAGGCGTAGGGAACATTATTTGTAGTTTTTAACTGTAGTAGTAACTGAAATAAATAGAATTCATAAATGTTGAGAAATGTTCATCTATCTAGTGCACTTTATGCCTCAGTAACTGTCTTTGATGAATATAATGTATGAACACTCATTTGCACTCTGTGTCTTGGCTCCATTGTCTGTTTCCATTTTAAAGCTTGTTTCTGTGGAAGTATTGAAGATTTCGTCGAATAATTGTAGCTGTGTGCGAAACTCTATTTGTGCTGTTTTCAATCTGCTCCTAGAATACGCAAAATTCTGCACTACAAGGCTCTTCAGTAACACTAGCCGTCCAAGTTTGTTTTTTTCACATAAATATAGGATAGGCATTTTCACATTTTGGTTTCTTCAAAATCCAGCTACTGCATGAGGGTTGAAGCTGCTAACTTGCACTCAGCAACAAAATGCCTGAGCTGCGAAGCCATTGTGGCACGTGCATACAGCATTCCTGAGACAGCCCAACATTTACGAAAATGTTAATGTTTGTGTTTCGTGGACACATACTGAAGTTTATTAATAAAGCCCATTTGATCAAGATTCCCTGTGTTGTCTTTACCTGCATGCTTATGACATAGGTGCAAGTATTCAGTGCATGAACACAGCAGCGAAATTTGACACAGGATCCTGGTATATGTACTGGGTGTTTCAAGGAAGTATTAAACTCAGAGTTTGAGATTATGGATGCTACTTTGTTCATAAATTAATCATGGTTGTAGGTCTCGGATATGAATTCTAAATCATTAATCCACTTGCTACAAGAACAATTCAGTTTAGTTATTTTTGTATGGTGTCATGCAAAGTATACTTGATTGAAATTGAATTATACTCATGATGAATACCTTGAATCAATTCTGAAATAGTACAAAATGCGGAGACGAATGCATTTATAAGCTGTCAAATATGTTTACAGCTTCCTTCAGGCCAGGTGGAAAAATGATACACATAACTCTAATTTTGGCGCTAAATTCAGATGCATAATGAAGGCGCTTTACCGTAATAACGCTCTGCTCTGTATAGCTTGTGTTTTACCATTTGAGCCTCCCTGAACATTCTCATTGAAAAGTTATTACAGTCTGTTGCTGTATTTATCAAGGTTATTTGTATATTGAAATACACATTAGATCAGCCGTGTGGAACATGGTGATCAATGAAAAAGTCCACTTAGCGTAATCGGACTATTGTCACTTTATCTAGTTGAAGCTCCGCTGAGATGCCCAGATTGTTCACGCTACTTTTGTTAAAAACCAAAATTTTGGTAGATCTTCTTAGCTTGGTCAAGGGTAAGGTGGTTCAAGCTGAAATTTTTCCCGCTTGACATGAAAGTTCCCGCTGTGCTGCATTAAGCAGCTGGAAATAGCTGCTTCCAGCTGGTGCAAGCCCTTTCCAGCTTCAGGTGGAAATGCTGCCTGCTGGAAATAGCAATTTCCAGTTGTCACAGGCACTTCTTGGATTCAGCTGGAAAAGTTGCCAGCTGGAATTTTCACCATCCTGCTGGAAATAAATGCAGCTCTTGCTGGAACATGTCATTTCCAGCTAGACAGTCACATATTTACAGCTGGAATGCACCTCATCTAGCTGGATATTGGTTTTCCCGCTGGATATGTAGCTGGAAATGCTCATTTCCAGCTGGAATGTATGCCTTCATTTTCATATGGGATATTATGTAAACTGAGGCAAGCGTGTACACAGCAGCAACTAGAGCCTTAGAAATATTTAGTAACTAGAGGCTGAAATACAGCAGTGACTACAATATTCAAGGTGGTACTTTGTCAAACGCGTTTAAATAAACTGGTACATAAATATTAAACAATATTAATGATTCAACATTGCCATGAATGTCACGATGAAGATAGTGGATTGATGACTCTGTTGCTTCGGCGACTCTGAGTTCTAAGCAAAACCGCCTTCATCCTGTAATCATAAACGTCGATTGTCCCGTAAAACATTGGGCTGCATGATCAAAACAAGAAACGTTACCTCTCTCTGTTCCAACGTTTCGTTCCTTTGAAGTTTTTGGCATCGGCTCTTATTATTCGGAAAATATTCGGTATTTCTAATATTCACTATACGATTCGAGTACCGAATCGAATAGGACACTAATCGATTCGTTATTCGAAACTTGCGAATATTTCCACACCCCTACATGGATGACATTATCTGACAATCAGATTGTTTGGAAAACGTCAGGTATTTTTTTCTCAAGGGTCTGATTCAAGGTTTCAGTGCCCACGTGGCTGGACATCGATTTCCACGTGGACTACTAGGATGCCAAAAAATAAGCTTCCCAAATTGCGTGACCAAAGCGATTGAAATGAATTTCAAAGCGTGAAAGGACTCGTACGGCAGGTTTTTTGTCTGGACCCACGAGCTTGAAAAGGGCGTTAAGTAACTAACATTCCTTAACAAACCAAAGGTACTTCAAGCGTTTCTATCTATCTATCTATCTATCTATCTATCTATCTATCTATCTATCTATCTATCTATCTATCTATCCGCTTACGTACGGGCGCTCTCGTGGTCGCCTCCTTAGCTTGGTATAGGCCAAAATTAGCATTAGAGAGCATGGAGGTAGGACGAGCATGACTGTCTGGTCATGACATGTATAACGTGAAAATCGTGTCGTGTACGTGATGAAACCCTTTCCTCAAGTCACGTGTGACACATACCCGTATACCACGGGCTGCGGAATGCGGGTATACGCCGTAGGTGATTCACAGTTTATATCTACCCAAGACCGGCGAGAACAGACATCGGTAATTTAAACGCGAGAGCTTTAAGAAAATCCGGCGTCTGCAACGTTGACCCGACTAATGAAAACTATGAAAATCAGTACCCCAGCAGGAATCGAACCCAGGCATTCTGCGCGACAGTGAAGTATTCTACCACAGAGCCACGCTAGGTTTTGAAACTGCTTTGGAAAAAAGATCCTATGCAAGCTTCATGTCGGTGCAACGTCAATTGTAGTTGCAGTGCTGGCTGTCTAATTTCATAACAAGGTAATGTAGATTACATTATACTCCATGATACAGGCGTCATGTCGGGTTAACGCCAATCGCGGCTGCAGTGTTGGCTCTGCTTTTATAACAGTTTAATAAACATTGCCTACGTGCTTCTATGACTCAGCAAGCTATATTCAAGCGTTGCTAGACCCCGGAGGAATACGCCAACAAATAATATTCACATCATGACACCGTAGCGTGCACTTCGTGTCCATACAGCTGACGTCACTGCTCTAACGTAAGTGCTGACGTTACGTCAGATCAGAAGTTACCCTTTAAACAACTATGCAGTCGACGTACCTGGTAAGCACAGGATGTCCACACTACTACATTTACAGAAACAGGTCGATTCAACTCGTAACTCTTGGCTCAAAGCCAAAAAATGCAGCATAGGCGGCTACTCGCTGACTGCTTCACGTGCAACCGATTCCCACAATGCGTGGTATCTGCCGATTTTTTTTTATTTTGTTTGCGTGTATTTCTCATCCTACCGGCATTTGAAATCAGTTGTATCAGCTTCACATCGTATCTTCATATGTACTGCAGTTGTTATTAATTTGATGTTATTTTTGTACGCTTTTTTGTTATTTTTATTATTCCACTCCCCTCTGTAAAGCTTTCTGCGGATGTGGGTAAAATAAATGAAATGAAACTCGGTTACTCGTGTCCTGCCCGTAATCTGTAAAGATTACGGGCTGGACACGAGTCAGACTGTTTTTTACACACTCCTTTACAGATTGACTTTACAGATTGCCTCAGACTGTCCTTTATAGAACAGTCTGAAGCAATCGCGAAGTTTCTAAACATTGCGTCGCGGCCTGCGACGAGCGGAGGTAACAGTTTTTGTAGGTAAAACCCGATCATGCCAAAAATAAAGAAATAAGCGCGCATGGCCACTTCAGAATCTTGAAACCTTCACTTCTGAGAGCCAGTATAATCCGCGTGTGTAACCATTATAATTATAGTTAGGTCTGGCGTTCAAACGGGTGGTAAAAACAAATTAAAAATTCTTTCACGCTTTATCTAACCTTGATAAAAATACATGCATATAGTACTCGTTACACAGAACAATGGAAGGTGGCCATGCGGGGGCAAATTGTTCTATGCAGAGAATATCATACACACTGCTAACCCCTTTAAAGTCATTTCATAAATTAAATATTGATGTGCTAATAATTGTGCACGAGCGCTGCGCGACCATTTCATCAATCCATGCTCACATGATAAATAAGAGTATTATCTGGCTTTTTTTCATTTGTTGTTTCTTCTGTGACTGTTTCATGTGAAAGTATATTAACTTTGAACATTTTATATTATCAATACGTGTTCTCTGTGATATTTTTTTGTATTTCTGAATATATGTGCTGTCGCAGCCTGCATAGTAGTGGTTGCGGACCCCTGTCATGTTTCCCGTGCCTCAAGCGCCTTTTACACGCGTTCTCCTCCATATTTAATGGAAATAAAGAAGTTATTATTATTATTATATCTCCACAGCCAATACAACGGCCAAACACTCACAGTCCCGAACTGTGTAATTACACTCTGATTATGACAAGCTCCTGCTGATGAATGAGACTGCAGCCTGGAAATGTTGTCCTGATGTTGCAGCAGCATCGCTGCTATGCCAGCACTGCTGGCATGTGTTTCAACTACAAATGGTGCGTTAAGGTCTAGCAAGCTCAGAACCTTCATCTGTTGCTAGCAGAACCTGCATCTGTTGGCAACGCTGTGTTCTGTCTTCTTCCTTGTATTGTCGATTTTTGCGCTAAAATAAGCACTATAGTTGCCAGCATTGTTCTGAGAATCGCAAATGACCGTTCTTCAATGCTAGGCTATGCCATTTCTGCTGCCGCTTCAGCAAGTTGGTCAATAGCTTAGAAAATGGCTTAGCAGTGAGGGTACAAAAAGTTCGTGTAATATACCAGGCCAAGAAATGACTGCAGCCACTAGATCGCATACTTTAGCAGGTAGCGCAAAAACGAAGACACAAGGAAGGAACAGAGACACAAGATGAGCGCTATCTTCAAACTAAAGCTTATGCTGAGAATCGACTACTGTTTATCACTCAGCAAAGATCGCAACACCACATCGTCTCGTGTCTTCGTTCCTCGCTTGTGTCTTCGTTTTTGTGCTACCTGCTCAAGTATGCAATCTTACAAGCTCGCCCAGATTTCAGTTCTCGTAAGTTGCTTGATGCTGGATGGCCGTGGGTAGCTGCCACTGCGCGCCTTCTCCGGGTGCGCGCAGTGGCAGCTACTCCAAGGAATGCAGTGATGCGGAAAAGTAACAGAGTGAACGTACAAGTAGAGCAGGTATTGCTTTCCGATGTAAATCAGTTTATGAACAAGGATGTGGGGCTGCTACTTGTAGCTCTGCGATGGGATGGTAACCTTTCGAAGAAGTTAAGGTTGTATCTATGTAGGTTAGGGCGGTGCAAAATGCGACAAAAATTTGAAAATAGCGAATATTTTATTTCATTTCACCCGTTACCATAAAACGTCAATGCAGGAACATTTTTTTGGGTACAAGGTATGCGCTACAAAAATATGGCGATGTTGCGACTGTTGAAAAGTTTATTTTAAAAAGAAACAAAAAATGCACCAGATGTCTCATTTTGCCCCAACCTGCGGGGCAAAACGAGACGCTGCGTGAGGCAAAACGAGACAGTGTGAAAAAAATTGGGCAGATCCCACGTACCGTGGGAGTCGATGTTATGTGAAGCATGCGGCGGGAAGATGACTGTGGCGTATTTTTTTTTTACTGAGCGAAACGTTACAGAATGACGCTAAAGATTTGTATAATTTTATACGCACACATATATGTTCAAGAGTCGCATATGTGTCATACAACCAGTTGTTTACAGTTGGGTAACGCTGCCAACGGCAACGTGGGTATTATACCAACACCAGAAGCGGTAAGCTGATATGTAGTGCTTATACTTGTCCCTTATGATGGAGAACGCACGCACATTTCACGAACCCGTGTTCATGTGTGGAAGAGGTTCTTGACAGTTCTTGAAGAAGGTCAACATTACCGTTATCAGTGAGCACCAGCAGCTGGTCACGACTTGTTATCGGATCCAGTCGTGATAGCGGTGACGAGGGGTCCAAGTGTAGTGAAGTATGAGGCATAGTGTAGCTGTTGGAAATCACGGATGCCTCGGTCATTTCTTCGACAAATTGTCTGTCGATATAGGCCGTCGAGGCTGGTAGGCCTGGATAGTGCTACGTAGACCAACGTCAGCGGTTGACGCTTGTATTCGTAGACTACCTGGGTGTGTGTGGCCTACGTAGCCTAGACTACAATGCGGCTGTCAAACAACCTGGCATCATCCTCGGTTAGCATGAGGCCATCGCCCAGCCTCGTAAGAAATGAAGAGGATACTGCGTCGTTCTTGCGGACTAAGTGCACGTTACGGTGCAATGATGGGAATATCCTACGTAACTTTCGTTAATGTATTCCTCCGGGGTCGAGCAATGCTTCAATATAGCTTCTGAATCATAGGAATACAAATGCAATGTTTATTACACTGCTATAAAAGCGGAGCCAACGCTGGAACCACCGGCGTTAATCTGATATGAAGCCTGTATCGTAGGAGTACATATCGTAGGCGTATCATGTAGTGTTTATTGCTTTCTTGCAAAATTAGATAGCCAGCACCACAACCACAATTGACTTTGCACCGACAATACGCCTGCATAGAATGTTTTTCCAAACCAGTTCATAGGCCTGGCGTGGCTCTGTGGTAGAATACCTGAATGCCACGCAGAATGCTTGGGTTCGATTCCTGCTGGGATTCTAATTTTAATTTTTTCCATTTGTCGGGTCAACGCTACTGATGTCGGTTTTCCTTAACGCTCTCGCAGTTAAGTTTTCAATGTCTGTTCTCGCCATTTAGATATTGCCACGTGCGTTTCTTATTATCACTTTTGCTGTGTTCTGTTTTCGCCCACAAAGGCTGTCAGCAACGCTCAGCGCAAACCGCGCCTCATTGTTCGAGAAGCTTCCCGATTATTGTAGACCATTTTGTTAAGATTGCGCGCAAGATGCGAACACTTGAGCTTATTCTAGAGTTTGCGCGGCAACCAGCGATAATGCTGGAATATTCGACGGCACATGTATAAATGCCGACGCGCATCACTGCTTGTCAGTTGATCGACGGTCGACGCTCTGTTCGCCGCTGTCAGTGTATTGCTTTCAGTTTCCCGGCCACAAGTTCGACCAAATAAACAGTTTCATCTCTGACGTGCTGACTGCTGCCTTCGTCGACGTCACGTCCACGTGACATCTGGTGGAGATGCTGCTTCTTCCATGATCCGGACGCCCCGCGAAGCGCTGACCCAAGTCCAAGCCGCGAGGAGGACGACGGCAAAGAAAACCCGGGTCCTTGAACAAGCCGCAGGCAGAAGGGACTGCAGCCAGAGTACGGGCTCCTTCCCGAAAACACCAGGCAGCCCCAGGTCCCTACACCGACCGCAGCGACGATGACCGACCCCGTGCAGCCTGCGCCGATACTTCTGCGGCAGCCCAAAGAGCCGCCAACCTTCCGCGGGTCGTCATTCGAAGACCCAGAAACCTGGCTCGAGACTTTCGAAAGGGTCTCAGCATTCAACAACTGGGACTCCGAGGACCAGCTGCGCCACGTTTACTTTTACCTTGAAGACGCAGCAAGGACCTGGTTCGAGAATCCAGCAAGGACCAGCAAGGACCTGGTCCACTCATCGAACTTGGAACGTCTTTCGCAGCGCTTTCCTGGAGACGTTTGCAAGCGTCGTCCGAAAGGGCCGCAGCCTTGCTAGAGACACGGGTCCAACTTCCAAATGAAAGCGTTGCCATCTTTGCAGAGGAAATGATCCGACTGTTCCGCCACGCTGACGCATCCATGCCCGAGGACAAGAAAGTCCACTTGCTCATGCGAGGAGTAAAGCAAGAGCTCTTCGCTGGGCTGATGCGGAACCCACCCTCGACAGTCCAAGAATTCGTCTCAGAGGCGACGACAATTGAGAAGACGCTGGAAATGCGCAACCGCCAGTATAATCGCCGATCGATTCAAGACAGCCCAGCTGTACATGCCGTCGGCTCCGACGACCTGCGCGAAACGATCCGAGCGATCGTGCGGGAAGAACTGCGCAAGCTGTTACCGTCACTACAGCCTGAAGTGAGGGCGGGCGGTATGACCGACGTCATACCTCCCGCCAGACGGCCAGAGATACAGGCCGAGGAAGACCGACGTTTGGCGCGCCCCCGACCACCGCCTACTCTGCTACCACTGCGCAGCGGGGAGGCCGGTCACACGTACCGCCGCTGCCAGTACCGACAGATGGGGCTACGCGGATTCGCCGACAACGCGCTGCGCCTGCAGCCAGGCGAACGGCCTCGCGACATCGACGACTACCTCACCGGTACACAGTGGCAAGAACGACGACCTTCGCGCTCGCCGTCGCCCGGCCGCTACATGTCACCGCACCGCCGGCAGTACACCGGCCCAAACCGGGGCCGGTCGCCTATCCCGTATCCGGGAAACTAATAGCAGCAACCGATGGAGGTGAGGTTGCTGTACGACGAAATGCCGAAGATCCTCCGCGGCCGCCGACGACGACAAAGCGACAAGACCTGCAAAACACGACGCGAAGCAGACGAAGCCCTACCGACGAAACCTCGCGGACCGAAGAAGACCTGACGACGCAGCATGGAAGCAACGCAACAAATCGACGCAGCCATGATCCGTCGCCGCGACCTAACCGCAACGCAAGGCGACGGACTAGCGACTTCGACGTTCTCATCGACGGCCACAACGTCACCGCTCTCGTCGACACTGGGGCCGACTATTCCGTCGTCAGTGGCAGTGCTGGGCACTATCGAAGATACATGTATCTCAGATACTATCTTAGATGCACATTGGGTATCTTGTATCTGTGTCGCGATACGTCTGGGAAGACGTGTATCAGTATCTGTATTTCCGATACATTGAAGAATGTATCGTGTATCTTAAGATACAAGATGCTGCGATTGTAACCCCACGGTGCGAAACAATAAACGTTGGTTGAACTCCGCTTCTCAAGCTGATACTGCTCCCACTAAGCCACCAGATTAAAACTGAAGACTGTGACATTATTTTATCTTTCCGCCAGAGTTTTCCAGCGAGCGCGGACGATGAGCTCTGAACGTCCCTATTGAGGGAGCAGAGTCACGTGATGGCGCTCGCGTCGTCTCGACAGCAAACGCGCGAACTTCTACGCCCAGACGACCTTTGTTTTCACGGTTTCTTTTTTCTTTTTAGTTTTGTCAGCGCTATGGCACTTGGCTGTTTGCCACTGTCCTGTGCCGCGTACTACAATGCGTGCAGTGTCTTTTGCACAAATTCTGATGCCGCTGTAGTGTCGTTATCAAAGTTTCTCTTGCGTTGTGCTTCGTTACGAAGTCTGATCGAAGAATGCAAGAAAAGGGGTTTCTTTGCGTCTCGTGGATCTCACGCATCGGTGATTCGAAGGACCTCGTCACTGCAAGTTTGACTTACATGCAGTGAGATTGACTTATATGCAGACAGGATTCTAACAGCTATAGCACCACCGGTACCGATAATGAATCTAACAGAACAAGCATTCACTTAACAGAGGCTATCTTGACGTACGTCTCCGTTTCTTTTATTCAATGAGTTCTCAAAATCATAATTCGATTGTTAGCACAAGTTCCTTCTAACCTGTCATTTTCCATCCCATACATTACCTATGTCTCTGTTGCTTTTTTCGGGTCTGCTTACGGCAATATTTCTTTAACGTGCTGGCAAGGTTAGCTCTCTGCTTTATTCTTACTTTCAGCTGTCTGCATCATTCCTGCTGCTGTTTACAGACTTATATTCCACTTAAGTTTACTGTTATGTGAAGGCGACGTTGAGAACAAATATATAATAATCTGCGCGTGCTTGGAGTACACATAACGAAAATTCAGCATACTGCTTAGTAAAATAGCGAAATGGAGTTTTCATGATAACAACGTAAATTAATTAGGAGCAATCTCAAAGATGTTAGCAAAGGGATTGGAGAAACGTTGTTATACAAAATGCCCCGTTTTCTTAATGAGCGTGCAAATGAGCCGGTTTACGCTATTTTACACAGGCATCGAATTTTCTGTGGTCTTACCTTAAATGCCTAATTGTCATAGCTATTAGGAGTTACCGCCGCGGTGCGGATTATGGTGCTTGAATGCTGACCCGTAGGTCGTGGCGGCAGCATTTTGAAGCCCGTGTGCTTATATTTAAGGTTTATAACACCACGTGGTCGGAATTTCCGGAGCCCTCTACTTCGGCGTCCCTCATATTCATATCATGGTTCTGGGGCATAAAACGCAACAATTATTATTAGCTCTTCGGGGTGCCTCCTGCATCGTGCTTCTATACTTATTCGCTGTGTTTGATACGGAACCGCTTTTCTATCTTACGCAGTTACATTTGTTTTTCTTTTTTAGTCTTCACTAATCACCAATTCATTGTAGCTCTAAATGGCAATATAGTGTGAATAGCGGCGGTGTCCTGCGGCGCTTTGTGCAACTATAGGATACGTCTGACACGGGACACGTTTTCTGGGCTGCATGTGTCCTCTCATAGAAGAAACATCGTTAAAAGATCGCGCATTACTGAGTACGTCGCTAACGAAAGCTTTACGCCAGCAGGTATGTGGAACATAAAAAATCACAGCATATCCACGGAGTGAATGATGATGAGTGGGCGAAGCTGCGGAGGTTCATCGGTAAACCGTGAATCTTCCATGAATTCTGCCCAGTACATCATCACCGACGTGAGATCGGGCGCGTTTATACTAAAGGTTCGATGAGTTATGACGACTTGCACCTCACTTTAATTTTACATGTACGCTGTGAATTTTCATTGTTTAGAAAACCATTGCTTTAGAAAACATCTGGCGTCTTTCGTGAAGCAGCTAGCGTCTTTTCGTTTTGCTTTAGAAACGTCTGGCGTTCTTTCGTTTTGCTTTTACAAAACATCTGGCGTCTTTCGTTGGTTTATTTCATCAATCAACGGCGTTTTGAACAAAATTTTTATTGTTTAATCACGCACAGGAGAAATCTCACCAGGCACTACCTCGGAGGTAAACAATGGCTGCTAATGGGAATGAGAGACAGAAGAAGTCGGCTTTTAGCTAACACTTACACTTCTACTTCTACTAACGTTTCCTACTGGAACATGCCAATGGCTGCTAATGGGGAATGAGAGACAGAAGAATTCGGCTTTTAGTTAACGCGCACGCTGCGAATTTTTTACTGTTCAACAACGCACAGGAAAAATCTCCCACCGGCACCACCTTGGAGGTCAAAGCGTAAGACTTGTTACGCACTACGACTACTACTACGACTACGAGGAACGAACGGGTGCCGCCTTAAGGAGCTTCGCCCCTAAAAGTCATTGTGGCTTTATGTCCTCTACGTAAACACGATGTGTCGCAAAGAATGTCGCTACTAGCGTTGTTGCTGATCTTATCTGTCCGGTGATCGGGTATTGCGAAAACCGTGATACGTTTACGGGCAAGGTAGAACTCCACGGCGGTATTTGCACCTATGTGCGGAAGCTTCTTATTGAAGTTCTTGTGATTAGATGGCAACCCGTTTGCTGGTCGGCAAGCACAGTAGCGACTCCACCCAATTACACAAGTGAGAAGCAAAAACTGCTATCAGCGAAGTGTATAAAGAGCTGTCATGTTAAGCAACTAAAGCAACCCCAAAAAGTTGTTCCGGAATGAATGGTATACTTTGAGCAAGAAATACAAAACTTTTGAAGTACTAACAGACATTTTATTCAAATGAAACAAAATTGGTCGCAGTTAGTAAATTCTCAAGGGAACGTTTTTGTGCACCGGCGTTAAGTGCTACATTACCGTATATACAGATATATAATAACAAATTTCCGAATGTATCGAAGTATCTTAAGATAAAATTTGAATGTATCGTATCGGATACAATCAGCGTTGAGGTATCTTCACCTGTATCTCAAATACCTCTTGCCTGAGTATCTTGTATCGTATCACGATACAATTTCAAAGTATCTTTGCCCAGCCCTGGTCAGTGGGCCATTCGCCACCAAGCTGAGAAAGTAAAGACCGCTTGGAGTGGACACGAAATCCAGACAACTGGAGGCCACCTGATAACGCCGATTGGTGTCTGCACGGCGAGAGTCACTATCAATGACCGGACTTATCTTGCGAGCTTTGTAATGCTACAAAACTGCTCCAGTGATACTTGGAATGGACTTCTTAAGTGACCACGGCGCCGTCATCGACCTGAGGTCTAAGTCAATAGCACTAACCTCAGACAAAGCGCTCCCGCCCCACGCGACACCAGGGAACCATGCATTGAATGTGATAGAAGAGCAGGTGACCGTTCCGCCGCGCTCCAGCGTCATTATTTCCGTCAGCACCGAAAAACCTGCGAACCTTGAAGGCGTAATCGAGGGCGATCAGCACCTACTCCTGAACCGTCAAATTTGCGTCGCACAAGGTATAGCCGAGCTGCGTGACGTTAAAGCAAAGGTAGTGCTGACAAAGTTCAGCCACGAATATAGGCACCTGAACATTGGTACGACGGTCGCCTACATCGACGAATGTGTGGCCGCCAGCAATTCTTTCGTCCTCTTTGATGCTGCCGAACATGCTTCGACAAATCGAGGTCCCGAACAAAATTTCGACATCAACCCGAGCCTTCCGAAGGTCAAGCAAGAGCAGCTCAAAAGCCTGCTCCTACAATACAAGGACTGCTTCTCGTCGTCGTCAAGAATTCGACAGACCCCAATAGCAAAACATCGCATCATAACAGAAGAAAGTGCCCGACCAATCCGTCAGAGCCCGTACCGAGTTTCGACACGAGAACGCGAGGCCGTCAAGAAACAGGTCGACGACATGCTACGCGACGACATCATTTAGCCGTCCAAGAGTCCGTGGGCGTCGTCTGTGATGTTAGTGAGGAAGAAGGATGGGACCCTATGTTTCTGCGTCGATTATCGTCGCCTGAACAAAATCACGAAGAAGGACGTGTACCCTCTCCCATATATAGACGACGCCTTAGATCGACTCCACAACGTGAAGTACTTTTCTTCGATGGACCTCAAGACCGGCTACTGGCAAATCGAAGTCGACGAGAGACACCGAAAAAAGACTGCCTTCATAACACCGGACGGCCCGTTCGAGTTCAAGGTCATGCCCTTCGGTCTTTGCTCGGCACCTGCGACTTTCCAACGAGTCATGGATACAGTATTAGCTGGCTTGAAGTGGCAAACTTGCCTTGTTTACTTGGACGACGTCGTTGTGTTTTCCTCGAACTTCCATGAACACCTCCAGCGCCTTGAATCCGTACTTCAAGCAATCAAGAACTCCGGGCTCTCCCTGAAGCTAGAAATGTGCCGCTTCGCGTACGCTGAGCTCTTGTTTTTGGGTCACGGGATCAGCAAGACTGTAGTGCGCCCAGACCGGCAGAAAACAGCTGCCATCGCCGCTTTCCCGCCACCCACCGACAAGAAGGCCGTGCGCCGATTTCTCGGTTTGTGCGCCTATTACAGACGTTTTGTCAAAAACTTTTCACGGATCGCCGAGCCACTAACGCCGCTCACGAAGACCGACGCCGAATTGAGGTGGCAAACAGCGCAAGTCGAAGCATTTCATGAACTGAAACGACGCCTGCAGAAGCCTCCGATACTCGCGCATTTCGACGAATACGCCGATGCGGAGATTCACACCGATGCAAGCAGCGTAGGACTCGTCGCTGTCCTTGTGCAGCGGACGGACGTACTGGTAAGGGTTATCAGTTATGCTAGCCGGTCGCTGTCTAAGGCAGAGGCCAACTATTCCACAACAGAAAAGGAGTGCCTCGCCATCATCTGGGCTACGTCAAAGTTTCGCCCCTACCTCTATGGCGGGCCCTTCAAAGTTGTGAGCGAGCATCACGCCTTTTGTTGGCTAGCTAACTTGAAAGACCCTTCAGGTCGCCTCGCACGGTGGAGCCTAAGACTTCAAGAATTCGACATTACCGTCGTGTACAAGTCCGGAAGGAAGCACTCCGACGCCGACTGCTTGTCTCGTGCCCCCGTCGACCCACCACCGCCCGACGACCAGGATGATGACAGCTTCTTGGGAGCCATAAGTGCCGACGACTTCGCCGAACGACAGCAAGCCGACCCGGAACTTAAGGATCTAGTGGAATACCTGGAGGGCAGGACCATCGTTGTCGCAAAAGTATTCAGGCGAGGACTGGCATCATTTTCCTTGAAAAGCAACGTCATCGTAAAGAAGAACTTCTCTCCGGCCCGAGCAAGCTACCTTATCGTCGCACCTTCGGGATTGCGACCAGAAATTCTGCATGCCCTGCACGACGACCCGACGGCTGGGCACCTCGGACATTCCCGCACGCTCGCACGAGTACAGGAAAAGTACTACTGGCCACGCCTTGCCGCCGACGTCACTCGCCACGTAAGGACGTACCGAGACTGTCAGCGACGGAAGACACCGCCCACAAGACCAGCAGGCTTCCTTCAGCCAATCATGCCTCCTCGGCGACCATTCCAGCAGATCGGGATGGACCTCCTGGGGCCGTTCCCAACGTCGAATTGCGGAAATAAATGGATCGTCGTGGCTTCCAACTACCTCACCCGCTACGCCGAAACAAAAGCCCTGCCCAAAGGCAGTGCCGCTGAGGTAGCCAAGTTCTTCGTTGAGAATATCGTGCTTCGATACGGCGCCCTGGAGGTTCTCATCACCGACAGAGGTACGGCGTTTACGGCTGACCTAACTCAGGCGATCTTGGAATACGGCCACACAAGCCACCGCCGGACCACCGCGTACCACCCACGGACCAACGGCCTGACGGAGCGTCTCAATAAGACCATCGCCGACATGCTGGCCATGTACGTCGACGTCGAACACAAGACATGGGACGCTATCCTTCCGTACGTGACCTTCGCGTACAACACGGCCGTACAAGAAACGACGCAGATGACGCCATAAAAGTTGGTCGACGGACGGAGCCCAGCAACGACGCTCGACGCCATGTTACCAAACATGACCGACGAGGAAAACATCGACGTGACCACCTACCTACAGCGCGCCGAAGAAACATGACAGCTCGCCCGCCTACGGATTAGGAACAAGCAGACGACTCACAGCCGCCGCTACAACCTTCGACGACGCCACATGGGATACCAACCCGGTGGCCGTGTATGGCTATGGACGGCAATACGCCGACGGGGCTTAGTGAGAAGCTACTTCTCACCGTACAGGGTACTTCGACGCCTCGGCGCACTCGACTACGAGGTTGTCCCTGACGGCATTACGAACTCTCAGCACCGCCGTGCGCGTCCTGAAGTCGTCCATGTCGTGCGCCTCAAGCCATATTACGCGCGTTAGTCAATCTGAGGACTGTACTTTTGCTTTATTATTGTACTTTCTTGCTTGTGCTTATCGTTTGTTGTACTATCTTACTTGTGCGTATTGTTTATTGTACTTTATTGCTTTATTGTTGTTATTTATTGTTGCATGCATTGGTCCCCCCCCCCTCCCGTGTTCTGCTTTAAGCATCGGGACGATGCTTTTTTCAAAGGGGGGCATTGCCACGTGCGTTTCTTATTAACACTTTTGCTGTGTTCTTTTTTCGCCCACAAAGATTGTCAGCAACGCTCAGCGCTAACCGCGCCTCATTGTTCAAGAAGCTTCCCGATTATTGTAGACCGTTTTGTTAAGGTTGCGCACAACACGCGAACACTCGAGCTTATTCTAGAGTTTGTGCGGCAACCAGCGATAATGCTGGAATATTCGACGGCACATGTATAAATGCCGACGCGCTTCACCGCTTGTCAGTTGATCGACGGTCGACGCTCTGTTAGCCGCTATCAGTGTATTGCTTTCAGTTTCCCGGCCACAAGTTCGGCCAAATAAACAGTTTCATCTCTGACGTGCTGACTGCTGCCTTCGTCGATGTCACGACCACGTGACAATATAAACTGTCAATCACCTGTGGCGCATACCCGTACACCGCGGCCCGTGGTAAACGGGTATGTGCCACACGTGTCCGGTGGAAAGGGTTTGACGACGTACGTGACAGGATTTTCACGTTATTCATGTCACGACACGACAGTCATATTCGTCAAATCCTCTTACCCTCCCATGCCAATTTTGGTCTACACCAAGTTAAGGATGCGATCATGAGAGCAGCCAGACGTAGCGGATAGATAGATAGATAGATAGATAGATAGATAGATAGATAGATAGATAGATAGATAGATAGATAGATAGAAAGAAACGCTCAAAGTGCCAAAGGTTCTCTAAGAAATGCTTCGCATTTAAAATTTTATCCTTTGAGTTCTTGCAGAGAAGCACTTCAAATTCACTCCGTGGGCCCCACACCGTCTTCATAAGCCCAGTCTTTGCACTCCACGCATTGAATCCAAACAGAACCTGACGTTGTGTTGCTCCGAAACTCCTGAAAAGCATTCAGTACATTTTTCATGTCGTTTTCATCCCTGGAAACTCTAGATAATATTATCTTGTACGTCCGTACCATCATAAACAAAAACATATTATATATAAAAAGCGTAAGTAAATGGTTCACTTAATAAGACACTCTCTAAGGCAATTCAATGTCTTTTTGTTGCGTTTTGCCCCTCTCACATGCCAGAATCCAAAACAATTTGCCCTTTGGCCCACGGCACCAAATGAACTAAACTTTGGTGGAATGTAGCTAGTAGTATAAAGTAACAATATAAATACTTACGTTCTTGTACTGACGCCGGAGTAGCCTCATGCACGGATCTGAAAATTTGGCCGGGCAGAATTTCGCCCCTTTATGGTGGGTCACGAACGCACTGACATCAGCCGCGCAATTTTTACCGTGCGAACGCTGTGAGCAATCATCCACTTTTACACAAAAAACGTCGAAAACTACCGGCACGTATCACTGACATAGAGAAACAAAGAAGAGGTGCTTTTTGTATTAGGTGTAGAGGGCGACCAAGTAAAAATGTCGCGTTTTGCCCCGCGTCTCATTTTGCCCTCCTTACCCTACAGTGAACATTTTACCAAGTAATAACATAACAGCTTCGTTTTAAAAGGAGCACTAAAGGACAACGTGATTTCTGGCACCGCGAATACTGCCATAAGAATAATCCTTACCACTACAGCCATCAACTCTACATCTCAAGTTATTGCAGGTTTTTTTCTTCCAATATGGCCAACACAGTGTTGTTAGACTTTTACCTGTGGTAATTCGTCTTTTAATTGCGTTTGTACTGATGTAGCTAACGATGAAAGACTGCAGAACGCAACCAGTTGCACATTTTGATAGAATATCAGCATAATCAAAGTAGCTTTTTATTCTTTATTCAGAGATTATCCCGCATTGCCCGAAGACGTCACAGCAGGGGAATTACATCACTGACATAAACAAATCTTCATTTTTACAGCACACTTGCGTTTGAGATAACAGGTTCCATTATTCAATGGTTATAAAAAAAGAATTTTGTGAGTGGGTCTGTCCTGATACGCAATTCCCTGGTTTTGAAAACGTGATCAGTTCTGTGTGATTAGTAATGAGGCTCTTTAAAGTACTTTTCTTTGTCTATTCCTGTTTCATCGTTAAATATCTGAAAAAAGAACTCCAGCCGCAGTTTTATCTGTAATGCGGTTTGTGTTCATTTGCTGTCCGATAAAACGAGCCACTGACAGATTGTTTTGCTGAAAACCTGCGTTCATTCGCATGCAATCGAATAAGTGCTGTCAATAAATGTGCCTCCACAATTTATAGGCATATATAGGCTTTCAGGCACAAATGCCAAAATAAAGCAAAGAAGATGGCTTTTAAGGGCTTGTTTTTTTTTGTTAGACACAGTAATAATGAGAACTAACCAGCTCTCATTAATAACTGCCAAAATAGGCCTTCATAGCCACTATAAAAACACTAAAAGAAAAAAATCGGCATGTGTCTAAAGGCCGGTTTATAGTTATAAACATAAAAATGATACTTCGAAGAAAAGCCCAAGCAAAACAAAAGGCCACAAACCTGAAAACAATAGCCGCTGACTTGTTTCATGCATTCCTGAACGTAAATTCACCATTGTCATCACTTGTTTTTAGACCACGTCAGTGACAGTGACGCTTTCTTCGTTTTATGTCTTTGGTTGTAGGTATCACTAGGTTGTTAACATATTACGACTGCCCCGTTTCTCGCTACAAGTTAAACATAGATTGGATAGCAATAACTGATTATACCAGTTTATCTTTGTATCTCTTGTGGGTCGGCTGCCAGATGAACTAGCATAGCTTTGACAGCACTAATTGTGTCTATCGGGTGATATTTGTAATTTTCTTGGTTCGGCTACCAGTTCAACACAGCTTTAATAGCACTTAGACGGGAAATTATGCGATTCGGCCAAATGACTTAGGAAATTTTTCTAGGTTGGTTTATTTAGCAATACACTCAGAAACAACATCAGAATCTTTTAGAACTAGAATTTCGTTGTATAACTGGTCTATCCCTTTACATCGCAAGTAACAACACACGGAATATTCTCCAAGAAAGATAAGCTGAAGCAAAACAAAAAGGTCATAAACTCCAACAACAATAACCATAGACACGTGCCATGTATTCTGAATGAAAGTCAGCATTGCCATCACCGGCTTTTAGCTCACGTCATTGATTGTCAGGGTTTCTTTTTTGTTGCGCATGGCATCACAAGTCGTTAACGTATTACAACTCGCTCATTTCTCACTACCATCTAAACATAGATTTGAAGGCAGTAACTGCTTCTCTCAGTTGATGTTTGCACTTTAAGTACGGAGCACTTTAGGGGCCCGGGCTGTCGTATGCTGTCGTCGTCTCATGTAGCTTGGCGTAATGCTGGCAAAAATAAATATAGCATATTTATTTCATAATACCCCAAAGGCCCCCAAAGAGGTATTACATAGGGGAACAGACACATAAATCAAAGCGATGTACGTTTACACAGTGTAAGACAAGCCATTATACAAACTAACGAAAACGAACAAAATACACAAATAAAAAAGATACATTGGGTAAATGGACATTAGATGAGAGATAGAAGATTGACCAATGCAACCATAAATCAGGGGCTTTAAAAAAAACGCCAGGCCTGCTCAGAAAGCGCAGCACAGTCACAGCGAAAGCTGGAAAAGCGGCATTTCTAGAGCCCGTTGTAAACTATCTTGTCGCTACTAATACAAGTACACTAGCAACATACCCACTACGCCGCAAATGATAATTTTTGTGAAGTTAGAAAGCACCCACCACGACATTATTTGTTATTCTGCGGAGAAGCGAGGTACCATCTGTGAGGCATTATGTGCACTTTGTTGATGCGACGGTTGAGGACGATGAAGAATTATGGCTGAACACATTGTAATGGGTTGGCAGCTTTAAAAGACCCATTAGTTACGTAATTCGTGTTCTGTGACCCAGTCGTTATTTAACTCTCCCACCACGTCTTATAACATACGTTAACATGAGAAAGAGAAAGAGAGAGGGAATAACGTTATTGAGAACCCGAGGAAATGGATCTTGGGAGCCTTATGGGCTTCCTTGGCAACCAATAGAAGTGCACTTGCGAGGAACCCACAAGGCTTAAATTATCATAATGTTTTGAAGTAGGGAAGCAGCCACTATGCAATTTTTCGTCAAATTTCCGCTTAACGTCTGAAAGGGATTATGTGCACTTTGTTGATGCTGTGGCTGATGACGATGAAGAATTATGGCTGAGCCCTTTGTAATGGGTTGGAAGCTTTAAACGACCCACTAGTTACGTAATTCGCCTTTTGTGACGCCAGGTCGATATTTAATTCTCCCACCACGCTTTAAACCATACGTTAACGTGAGAAAAAGAGAGAGAGAGAGAGGAAATTAACTTTATTGAAACCCTGCGGAAATGGGAGCCTTATGGGCTTCCTTGGCAACCAATAGAAGTGCAATTGCGAGGAACCCACTACGCTATAAGTTATCATAATTTTTGTGATATAGGGAAGCAGCCATTATGCAATTTTTCGTCATTCTGCTTAGAACCGTGGTACCCGCTAAACACCTGTAAGGCGTTATGTGCACTTTATTGACGCTGTGCCTGATGACGATGAAGAATTATGGCACATCTCTTTTTAATGGGTTGGAAGCATTCAACCACCCCCTCGTTGCGCAATTCGCATTGTGTGACGCCTGGTTACAGAATTCGCGTTGTGTAATTCCTGGTTGTTATTTTGCTCTTCTACCACACTACATTACATAGGCAAATGTGATTCCTTCCTGACATGAAGACTGTATAGGGTGTTTTTGCAAGGCAATTTCAAGCACCGGCATGGCTCTGAGGTAGAATACTGGGCTCCCACGTAGAGGGCCCAGGTTCGAACATCGTTCCATCCGGGGTATTTTTTCTTATTTAGTTTTTTTTTCTTATTTCGCGCGATAGTGGTTGCGGACACCGGCGGCGGCAGACAACTACGGCGCCAAAAACGGCCCTTGTTGTGATCTCATAACAGGTTTCTCGGTAAATATCTGTGAACAGGGGGTGTGTGCTCGAACCGAAGTTTCAACAAATAGACATCCCTTCTTCAAAGGTAGAACTAATGTAGCAGCACGAATATAACACAATCAGTGAAAAATCTAAGTAGCTATTACCAAGGTATTAAGTCAAGACAAGTTGTACAAGAAATACAAATAAAATATGGAAGAAAAGCAAGACATACAGGATACACGCGTAAATAAAATTACATTCTAGTTAACAATGTTGTTTAAGGCATCACGATACAAAGAGTTCTCAGTAATGGATACAATGTTTTCGGGAAGGCAATTCCACTCTAGTGACGTCCGACAAATGATTGATTGACAAAATATGTTTGTGCTGCTAGAAAGAACATGAACTTTATAAGAATGGTCTTTGCGACGCGATACATAGTGCAGAGTATGAATGAACATGTTATACAATGTTTTGTGGTGAAATCTTTTATGAAACAATCATAAACGGGAGATTTTACACCGGGCTGCAAGAGAAGAAAGTGATAAGCTAGTTTTCATCGCTATTACGCTAGCAGGTTTGTCATAATTGGGAAAAAAACATAACGAGCAGCATTATTTTGAACAAATTATAATGCGTTAATTAGGTTAGTATTATGAGGGTCCAAGAATGGTGGAGCATAATGTAATCTAAGAAGCATTAAAGTTTTGTTGAGTAATAGTTTTAAAGAGAGGGGATTATAAAAAAAAATTGCACTATCTCCCGCTGAAGGGGACCATGAGGCGATGCCAAGCCGGAGCACTTGCACAATCGCGTTCCTCTGGCGTTCGTTGGGCATGCTACCAACCTGGCGTCGTGGAACGCGAAGAGGAACGCTACGCGCGTCGTGTCTTCCCTCTAGACTGGTCGTTAATTCTCACAGGGCGAGCGGGGAACGCGGTCGACAGGCGCGTGAGTGGGGGAACGCAGGATAGGAGAGAGAGGGGGAGGGGACGCGCATGCGCGGGCGCTCATCACGGCATTGCGCAGAAGAGAGGGAGAGGGGGAGTGGAGAAGAGGTGTGTAGAGAGGGTTTGCGGATGCGCAGTAAGGGTGGTCACGCCGCACTCCGCCACCACCGGATTGAGCTCCACCATAACATGATTCGCATCTAAAAGTTTCGCCTGAGGTAGCCAACGGTGCGGTTATTATTGCTAATTGCATAGTTAATGTGGGTTGACTACTTTCGACGTTACTCAGCATTTCGTTGCTCTTGGTTTCTGATTTTTTATTTGCAGTCCGTTGCGACACCTTACGCACAGGCTCGTGCTGGGCTGGCGCGATAACAATAAACTCACGACAGCCGACCACGAGACGCGCGGAGATATACATTTTGCTTCTTACGAACTTCTTGCATAGCTTCAAGAGCGTTGTATCCGATGTGTGAAACCGAGTCTAATACGATGCTCTATCGTGTGTTCGAGTGCAATGGACGCATCGTTCAGGGCTCCCACGTCGGCAGGAGATGCAGCGACGTCTTATGCGAATATTGCCGAACTCTTGGAGTGCGTACTGTGTTTTTTCAGCAATGAGCGCGTGTCGCCGGGAGCCCTTCACTCATGCGCGACTTGTTCTACGTGGACGCTTCCGGCCCACACCATGGACGGTGGCATACGGCCCCTGTCGTCCACTAGAACCGAACAGTTAAGGGGCTCACTTTATGAGACAGTATACGTCAAGGGTTAAAACACACGCGGAGAAAGTCGCCATAGCAATGGCCACTTGTCATTTCACATAGCAAACTATCATCTCCGACTCTCGGGGCTTCTGTCGAAACACCGAAAATGGTTCTTTCGCGTACCTAGCCTATCGATTACTGAAACATACCATCTTGTGAAGCCCGCCACCTGTCGTATAGGCTCCTGCTCAGTTGAGACAAAAAGGGAATAAGGCAGCCGACGTCGCCGCTCGCACGCTTTCTTACTGGGCATCCCCACTCAAATCCCCCGATCATGACGACCTCGACTTTCATTCGGTTAATTCTTTCCGCAAAAGTGTCCACCATTACTAATCCGACCACAGCCTTTCTCTGCGCCCGTGTAAAGGCTGACGTAAAGCGGAGCAGCAGATTATACTGCGACTCTACACTATGCTGTACCCGACAGCTCTCAAACATTTAGGTCCCGCCTATTTCGGCAGTTGCTGCCACTGTAGGAAGAACAGTTCGAAAAACTACCAAATCGTGTGGTCCTGGTCCACCAATAATGCTATACCCCCTATCCCCAACCCAACCCGCGAGGACTGGGAGGCCACCCTGCTTGGCTGTTCGACCACGAGAAATCGCGGTTCGCTGTCCAGAATACCCTCCGACCCCCTCAACATCGTTGGCAGGCCCAAGACCTCTGTCACTGATCTTTTAATTGGGAGGCAATCACCGGGCAGATTCCAAGGGCTGACGTTTTGGCCCGCCGAAGCGCACCACGAAAGCGCGGAAAACCTAAAGTAGGTCCTTTTAGTGCGCCAGCGAAAGCCGCTTCTGGTCCAAAGACCGAGCCAGAGCCAATAAGTGATAAAGTAAAAAATTCGGCAGATCCCACGCACTGTGGGAATCGATGTAATGCGAAGCAGCCAGCAAAGAGCTGCATACACCGCCTTGTTTGTCTTTGAGCCGAATGAAATCATTCATGCCATGGCATCTAGCCCACCATATATCGCATGTTTGCCATGCACGCATCCATGCACAATCTAGTGTACACCATGCCAATGAAACGCATATTCTGGTATATAAATGCATTACCTTGTCGTTTATGTTCTTCACGCACTCGTGTCATGCCATACCAATTTTAGTATATATCACGCTAACAAAACGGCCGGAAGCGCACCATGACAGCGGCATGTAAATCATACCGTGCATGGCATGCATAACATGATTCGCATGTTAAGACCTCTCATTTATGTTCGTCATACAGTCACATCGCGCAATACCAATTTTGGTGTATATCAAAGGAGCAAAATGGCCGCGCGTGCACCATGAGTAGAGCATGTAAATCATGCCATACAACACATGCATATTATGGTTTTTCATGTTACCACCTGTCACTAATGTTCATCATACAAGTCACATCGCGCATTAACCAGTTTTGGTGTATATCAGCTCCGAAAACGGCTAATGG
>NC_051182.1:103010123-103049186 GCF_013339695.2 Rhipicephalus sanguineus | reverse complement strand
CCTATATCGCATGTTTGCCATGCCCGCATCCATGCACAATCTAGTGTACACCATGCCAATGAAACGCATATCTGGTATATATGCATTACCTTGTCGTTTATGTTCTTCACGCACTCGTGTCATGCCATACCAATTTTAGTATATATCACGCTAACAAAACGGCCGGAAGCGCACCATGACAGCGCATGTAATCATACCGTGCATGGCATGCATACATGATTCGCATGTTAAGACCTCATTTATGTTCGTCATACAGTCACATCGCGCAATACCAATTTTGGTGTATATCAAAGGGAGCAAAATGGCCGCGCGTGCACCTGAGTAGAGCATGTAAATCATGCCATACAACACATGCATATTATGTTTTTCATGTTACCACCTGTCACTATGTTCATCATACAGTCACATCGCGCATTACCAGTTTTGGTGTATATCAAGCTATCGAAACGGCCGCGAATGCACCATGAGTGTGGCATGTAAGTCATGACATACATAGCATGGATGTCATAGTTTTCATGTTACCACCTGTTATTCATGTTCTTCATACAGTCACATCGCGCAATACCAATTTTGGTGCATATCAATCTATCGAAACGGCCAAGAGTGTGCCATGAGCATGGCATGTAAATCATGACGTACATTTCATGCATGTCATGATTATCATGTTACCACCTTTCATTTACGTTCGTCATACAGTGGCGTCGCGCAGTACCAATTTTGGTGTATACCAAGCTAGCGAAACGGCCGGGAATGCACAACAAGCGCGACATGTAAATCATGACATGCACAACCTGCATGTCATGATTTCCCTGTTACCACCTCTCATTTACGTTCGTCATGCAGTCGCGTCGCGCAATAGCAAGCTTGGTGTGTCAAGCAAGCGAAACGGCACGAGTGAGTCATGAGCATGACATGTAAATCATGTCGTGCATGTCATGCATGTCATGATTTTCATGTTACCACGTCTCATTTACCGTCGTCGTACAGTCGCTTCGCGCAATAGCAATTTTGGTGTACATCGAGCTAGCGAAGCGGCCGCGAATGCATCATGAGCGTGGCAATTAAATCATGACATACATGACATGCATGTCATGGTTTTCATCTTACCAACTGTCATTCATGTTCTTCATACAGTCACATCGCGCAATACCAATTTTGGTGTATATCACTCTACTGAAACTGCCGCTAGCGCATCATGAGCGTGGCATGTAAATCAGGTCGTACATGACTTGCATGTCATGATATTTATGTTACAACGTGTCACTTACGTTTGTCATATGACAAACGTAAGTGACACGACTGTATGTACAGTCGTGTCGCGTAACACCAATTTTGGTGTATATCACGCAAGCGAAACGGACGCGAATGCACCATGAGCGTGGCATGTAAATCATGACGTACATGTCATGTATGTCATGGTTTTCGTGCTACCACCTGTCATTCATGTTCTTCATAAGTCACATCGCACAATACCAATTTTGGTGTAGATCAATCTAGCGAAATGGCCACGAGTGCGCCATGAGCGTGGCATGTAAATCATGTCATGCATGACATGCATATCATGCTTTTGATGTTACCACGAGTTAGTTATGTTCGTCATACAGAAATGTCCCGTCATACCAGTTTTCCTATGTATCCCTTCATTTAAACGGCCGCGAGCGCCCCGAGACCATGTCATGTAAATCATGCTGCACATGACATGCGCGTCATGATTTGCATGTTAGGACCTGTCATTATGTTCGTCATGAACTCTTGTCACGCCGTACCAATTTTGGTATATATGAAATTAACGGAACGGCCGCAAGAGTCCAAAGGCCGTGGAATGTAAATCATGCAGTTCATGACATGCGTGTCATGATTTTCATGATATGACCTGTCATTTATGTTCGTGATAAAGCCATGTTATGACACCAATTTTGGTATACATCCGATTAACGGAACGGCCAGGGAGCCCAAAGGCCGTGGAATGTAAATCATGCTGTTCATGACATGCGTGTCATGTTTTTCATGATATGACCTGTCATTTCTGTTCGTAATAAGGCCATGTTATGACACACCAATTTTGGTATACATCCGATTAACGAAACGGCCAGGAGAGCACAAAGTCGTAGGCGGCTAGATAGATAGATAGAATAGATAGATAGATAGATAGATAGATAGATAGATAGATAGATAGATAGATAGATAGATAGATACGCTCAAAGTCGCAGAAGTTTCGCTAAGAAATGCTTCGCATTTAATACTTTCTCAGTTAAGGCAGTACAAGCATCACACAGGCGGGCACAATCGGCTGGTATCAGTAATAATAATAATAATAATAATAATAATAATAATAATAATAATAATAATAATAATAATAATAATAATAATAATATGACCTGGGGTTTTACGTCCCAAAACTGTTGTTATTACTGTAAATAGTGATCGTGTTTTGTAAATAGTGATCGTGTCACTTACTAGTGATTATGTTCTTGTTAATTGATCATGTTCTAGTGAAATTGGAACTTTCGAATCCGCTGTCTTTGCTGCCCCAGCGAGGTAAGGCCTAATCATTGGGTTTAAGTCCTCCTTTTGCCTTGCCTCGCGGGCAAACCCTGTATGTGTTATGCCGAAATAAAGTTTACTTAAAAAAAAACCACGATATGATTATCGCTGAGTAGCTGGTGTCAATTACAGCTCACAATATAACTTAGATTGCGTTGATATCAACGGGTACAAAACAAACAGATCGCGCGCTACAAATGCAATGTCATGCATTACAAACAATTCAAGGACACCTATTGTCATGAATATTCACCAAAAGTATCCAGTCCACAATTCTTGGAACGTAACTTGAATGCTTCTCTTCCAGGAAACACTCACGCAAACGCCAGCGCTGATCGTCGTTGTTCCCTTCCATCGCCGGCCCGGAATGTTTGTCTGCTAGGAAACTTCTACTGACACGTCCCGGACGGCTTTGGACGGCCCCAGATGCCGGCGGTGCATCTGGGGCCATCCGGAAGCTCCGCCGGCTTGTCCCGGACCACATTGAAAATAGTTGCTAATGCGTGGCTAAACCTTTGTTTGCCGTAAACAGTGCTTCAAGGGGGGAGGGGGATTATATCTATGGAAGTCAATGCTGCGAGTATGTTCAAGATTTGCAAGTGTCAGAAACTCCTCAAGGTTCCCGCGATTTGCACTAATGTAGGATTGTAGCAACATGAATTTGTATACGTCGTTTGCCATAACAATTTGATGCTTAACAAAAAGTTGTCCGATGTGTTCAAGGTGTGGTATGTCTTCTATTGCCCCAATCGATGTTTTTTTAAGTATTTTCAGCTTATTCAAATTTGTTGACGCAGTGTTTGCTCATACCAAAGCCCAACAGTTCAAGTGGGCATGCAAAAGAACTTGATAAATATGTCACTTTACAATAACGGGCAAAAGCCGTCCACAATAATTTAAAGCACCAACCACGCGTTTCAGCTTAATGTTAATGTGATCTGTATGCGCATTCCGTGTGATCGGGTACCATGTGATCTATATGCTCCTTTTTTTTTCCAGCTCCCGCTTCCTTCTGTAACGCCTCCTGGCATCGAATAATAATATTATTATCTAGGGTTTTACTCCCCAAAACCACGATACGATCATTAGGAACGTCGTAGTGGAGGGCTTCGGAAATTTCGACCGTCTGGTCTTCTTTAAAGGGGTCATGAAGCACCCCTTGGGCTGATTGAAAAAACACATCCTGCGGAAAGCTGACACGGCTATGAACTGCTCTGCCAAATATTACAGTCGTGCGCGCCGCGTAATGGCCACAAGCGGAGCGCGAAGTTGCCGTTTCCCCAGGCACCCTCTTTTCAAACAGAGGCCGGTTCTCACTCTCGTCGGTGGGCGGGGCGTCTGTCCGCTGTACGTAGCAAGAGACATAGCATGCTTATTGGCCGACAGCCGACGTAAATTGAGAGCGGCGTTCGGATCAGATGCGCTTCTTGCCGCGGGGTGCCGGCGCCGCACTCCTCAGTACACGGTAGCCGCACTCGCGCAAGCGAATCACAGCGGGAGAGCGATCGCGTTTCATGACGCGCGCTGGCGTAACTTCTTTCGCCCATGCCATCCCTCCCTGTCTAGCTTCCAGTGCGCTCGCCGGCACGCGAAAAGAGAGAAAGCGCCGGGAGCGTGCGCCAAACCCCCGTAACTCCGCTGATTCTTGACGGATTCGAGAAATTTTTGCGGCAATCGATTCGGGAGGCAGTACACTCCGATACTGAGGCCATTAGATCATTACTTGGAAAAGTGGTTCATGACCCCTTTAACGTGCACTGACATCGCACAGTACACGGACCTCTAGAACTTCGCCTCCATCGAAATGCGATCGCTGCGGCCGTGATCGGACCTGCGACCTTTGGATCAGGAGCCGAGTCACTATAACCACTGCTCCAGAGCAGCATATTTCTGGCATCGAAGGTGTTCAAGTAAATAAATTAATGCTATCAAAGCTATTTCTAAGTATCAGTGACAAGTGTAAGAGTTGAAATACAACCAAAGACGTAAAAAAGAAACCTTCAGGAGTGCTGACGTGCGATAACAGAAGTAAATCATAGCAGGGATGACGTTCCATTCAGGAATGATCGAGCTGTGAGTATTGTCTCGGGAGTTTACGACCTTTCATCTTGGTTGAAGTTCTGTTTCCACGCGCTCTTGAAAAAGAGAACGTGTTGTGTAAAGGTGCCGCGCGTTCATTTCCAGGTACCACGTTCAGAGAGAAAGCGAAAAGCAAGGTATGCGTATCTACGTCAGAGGCACTTGCTGGAACGTGCGCGGCTGTTCTTTGGTTCTGGAGTGACACGTACCCGCCTGGACCTGTCGGGGACATACAGCCTTGAAACAAAGCGCACAGAGCTTTGCGTATGCAATCGCCTTAGGTTGTCACCGCTGCGCATGCGTCATACGCTAACCGTTCTTTAGTTTCAGCGTGTCGGTCTACATTTTTCGAAGATAACGTGCGTATGTACATTAGCCGCTCCCAAGCTTCTTTGCGTTCAGCGCGTTATAATCCGAGTGCGCTTCACTTGAGCTTCTGCTTAGGGTTGGCAAACCTGATTCTGAAACATCCACGTCGCGTTTTCGCAATGCAGTCAAACCGAACGCCTGGGTACTCAATTCTGCATCTAGGCAGTTTTATAATAGGGTACACAAAGCTTTGCGCGAACATTTGCAGACATTCCATTCTCATTCCATCCTCCAAGCGTTGTCCCCATTCCATTCCGGGGTTCGGAAAATGTGGAATGATTCCGGAGTCATTCTAATTCTGGTGGGCCAACTCCGCAACACTGGTTGGAAGCATTAAAGCACACACTCTTTGAGCTATTAGCATTTGACAGTTTTAGTTGGGCGTCCGCAAGCTGCCAGCCATCCGCAATGGCAGGCTGCGTCCGCAGAGCTGTTGCAGACGCTCACCTAAGACTGTCTAATGCCTGATCACTAGATGTTATTTTCCTCTCCTGCCACGCTATATTACATATGTTAACGCGATTCCTCGCCCGACATGACGCCTGTATAGAGTGTTTTTTGAAGGAGTTACAAGCACCAGCGTTTCATTCTGGTGGAAGACCAGTCTGTCACGCAGAGGGCATGGGTTAATATCCCATCCGATGCTAGAAATTTGTTTCTCATTTAAAGTTTAGATGCGACGCAACGCTTGCTCAGGGCTGTGTCCGTCCCTTGGCGACCATACGCTTTCTGCCACCTAGCATAGCCATCTAAACGCGCTTGCGCCAAGGAGAAGTCTTCTTCCTCTTGTTCTTCGACCGCCTTTATGATGTTACGTGCCGAGCAGTTTAGGGGCCCGGGCTGCCGTATGCTGTCCTAGATTGGCATTACGCAGACAAAAACATGTGTGCTGGCACGCGCTAGCGCGTTCGGGCCTGTGTAAGGGGCTGGGTAAGACGCTGCGGCCTCTCCCCCTGACACTCTCTCAGCAATCATGGGATGGCGTCGGGGAACGAGATTCTGCAGACGCACGATGAACCAATGCGTTGTATCCTAGTCAAAACACGCTGGCACGCGCTAGCGCGTTCGGGCCTGTGTAAGGGGCTGGGTAAGACGCTGTGGCCTCTCCCCCTTATCATCATTAAGATAGGATCAGTATGTTCGAATAAAGAACAGGTAGACGGGGGGCTTCAACATGGGGACGGCGGCTTGTCCTTTTCTCTACATTTTGGTGCCGTGAAACCAGGGAAAGGACCTTCAGAGGTGAGAGCAAGCGGACTTTACGAATTCTCGACCGCATCTGTAGCCTGGAGGACTTTTGTGAAGCCGTCGTTTGGTGAAGGTGATGTGCGAGGCCTAACCATTCCGAGACCCAGATCGTGAAGATTGTCAGCCCGACAACTAACTTATCTTCGTCCTGCGAGGCTTGTGTGATAGATGCCACGTCGAGTTCGCCTCGCAACGCTGCCGGCCAGTGATTTGTTACGTTTCCGACACTGGTCCGGATCATTGAGGCCCTATTCGAAAGGCGGAATGAAGTACGGAAGGCGGTCACGCAAGCCATCGCAAGCATCGAAAGCCTTTTACACGTGGAGCGCCCATCAGCAAGTGAGTTGAAGAATAATCATCGAATTTTGACTGACCAGTACGAACTTCTCAGAGGAATTGATAACGAGGTAGAAGACACAGTTGACATTGATCATTTGGAAGCGGAGATGGAGGAAGCCGACGTTTATGTGCGCCAGATTATTCTAGCAAAGGTCAGATCAGAATACAAGATCGTGGACACATTAAAATCTTGGCAGGTTCACTTGGAATCAGTAAGGCAACGAATTAAAGCAGAAGTACAGGGCAAAATACTCTGTCCGTCTACGTCACCACCATCTAGCCAATGCGCATTGAACAGCAATCTTGTCACGCAGAAGCCAGACGAGTCAGCCTCCCAACCAATAGCTGAACGTACTGAACGCCGTAGTCGAATCAGCGCTTCGACTACAGAAAAGACCATTCGAGAAACCCGCAGAGGAGGACAACCTCAGCTTCTAAATATTTCTTGCATGCCTTCGGAATTCTTGTCAACGTGCAACAATCGAGAAGCTAATGACAAGACAGCTGCAACGACACATATGTGCGTGGTGGAAGAGATTTCTATCATCGAAAAGCGGGAAGCCTTTGTAAATCCAAAAGGTCGTCGACGAGATAATAAGGATGCATGCGAGCTAAAGACAATAGATTCCGATGACAAGTCCTCACCGCCGCGCGCACTAGTGCCTAGCGGAAGCAAAGCAAGGCCAGATCATAAAGCGAAAAGAAATCGAAAGACCATGGCTGCACAAAAGCAAGCCCCTTGTACTGACCATAGCTGCGGCTCTTCGAGAAAGTTGCAGACGGCAAGATCGAAGGCATTGCGGATCATACAGCTTATTTCAGCTAAGATGCGAAATACCGAGACAGCGTTAAAGGCACGAATGAGACAGTCCAGACCAAGGCAGATGAAGAAGCCTGATGCTTCCAAAGCAAACGCAGCCAAGACAAAGAAATCAAGAAAATTTCCCAGAAATGGCTACACCAGAACCTCGTGGAAGTGTCTGCATTATGGACGTTCATGCCAACGAAAACCGCTCATCGAGAGCACAAGTTCACCAAAGGCGACGCGTTCCAAAGCACGGCTATGGAGCAAGCGTCGGAAGCACCGCTGGAAGACCAGATGCAGGAAAAAACCCGGATTATCCTACCTGGATGGACTTGGACTGGACACGAATGCCGATGAACAAATATTGTCTACTTAGAATCCGTGTGTGTTAGTGTTCATCGTCAGGCATCACTTGGGGGCGCCAAGGATGTTGCAAATTGTGTAGAAGACGAGGAGTGGCGCGATCATCATTAAGATAGGATCGGTATGTTCGAATAAAGAAGAGGTCGACGGGGGGCTTCAACATGGGGACGGCGGCTTGTCCTTTTCTCTACACACTCTCTCAGCAATCACAGGGAACAAGATTCTACAGCAGTGCTGCCATCTCAGTTGTCAAGAATTCCACCAAAATTGGTAATGAAATCCGCTAGAATCCGCTACCTTTCTTCCAAAACCACCAAGTTATCCGCTAAAGCACTAACAAATATTTTGCAGGACCCTAAAAGAAGCATAAATGCAAAATAGACAAATAAATGCAGAAAACGAACGTAATTTACTAACACACTTGTAGGAATACAAAATATCACTGTATTTTCAATTTTCTTCACGGAACACTCACTCTGACAGCGGCGCTCAATCCCTCAGCGCAGGCACAAATTTGTAAGTCTCGAAGTGTGAATGGATCGTCATCATCACAATCTGGGCTAGAGTCTCCCAGTTGGCCGAGCGGACCCTCTGGTTGGTGTGGAGCACCTCTTGAAGGTGAGGACTTACTCACACTGACATCCCGAGTTCCGATGAGGCGGATAGTTTCTCTGGCAGCTCGTAGTCTAAGCACCCCATTTTGTGTCTTTTAGGACTAGCTCTGATGACCATGATGGCGTTAACTCTGCTGGGAGAACCTGTTTCGGAGCTTTGTCTTCAACAAGTACATATGGCTGAACGATCGCTCAATTTCAGCATTTGAGTAAGGTAGTACTAGCATGGAGATGGCGAAATATGCTCGTTTCCCTAACGGCTTTTACCATTCCGCTAAAGAAACCGCCATCCGATAAGTACAAATTATCGCCACTAAAGTGATCGAAATTCTGCCAGATCTGCCAATTCTGCCAGATGGCAACACTGTTCTGCAGATGCGCGATGAACCCACGTGGAGTGCTCCAACAAGATTTTGGGACGAGTAACAGCAACAGCAACTACAGTGAATTCATGATGTGCTCAACTTGGAAGGACGCGTTGACATCGGGCAAGGTGCCCGTGATGAACGGAACTTTAAGTCGACCCATGCGCTGTTTCGCCTACCCACATGGTTCCCTTTAATGGGAGATGGTGCAATTTTTCCTTATATCACGCGATAGTGGTCACGGACACCGGCGGTGGCGGACAGCTATGGTGCCAAAGTCAGCTGTTGTGATCTCATAACAGCTTTCGCTGTAACGAAGTTCAGCGCCGACAATGCCCTCTCTACTTTGGCCTGCGTGACAGGCGCACAAAAGTCCACTTGCGTTAATATAAACATCTCTGGTTGCCACTGTCTTCCTTTCTCGCACAATTTCAACATATCTTTGCTTTGGAATTCCTGCCTGAGGTACGCGCTAATACTGAACCCTGAGATATGCATAATTACTCACGTTGCATAAGCTCAGTTGTTCCGGATTGCGAAATTTTCTCGTGAACCGAAAAACGATTGAAAAAATTTCGGTTGCACTCCGGAACGAAATAATACATAAAGATTCGGTTACATTTTCGTTCCGGTCAAAAATCTCGTTTTTTTTCCGTTTTTCGTTTTTAGTTTTCGGTTTTCGTTCCCTTCCGACACACTGGTATTAACTGGGTCTATCAGATGATGGTTCTATTCCTTCTGGTTAGCTATTCTCTAAAGTGAGGAGGCTTTGATTGGATTATCTGATTCTATCTGATGACGTTTTTCATCTTTCTGGTTACGCTACCAGTTAAACTAACCTAGCATTGACAATATTACATAATTCTATCAGATAATCAGTGTAGCGTTCCCGGTAAGACGACTAGGTAAACTTAACAAATTGAAAGCGTTGACAGATTCTTTAAAATGAGCTTTGAAATTCTCTCTCTGTATAGATCACAGGCAGGCTCAGCCCCCCCATCGACTTCAACAAAATATTCTCAAAAGTACAACCCAGTGGTCTCAAACACACGGCCCGCAGACATCTCACTTGCGGCCTGGCCCGCACATGACTCTGTTCTTCCCATACATCATTTTATTGCGATAGCAATTATATGTACAGTCTGGGCTGTTTTTGTTTCATTTTCCTAAAAAGTATCCTTATGAGCGACATAGAAGTGACTGGTCTCAATCAATTTTTTGTCAGGCACCCCACGCGGCCTCCATGTGTTAAAACATAACCATGGAACAAAAACTCGATATTTCTTGCTTCGTAGAGCCAACCTGAGGCGCAGGAATGGTGACGTTTAGTCAAATATAACTTGATGCAACAACCAGCTATAAATCAGGAACGGCGCCCAGATTTCACTGATTCTAGAAATCAATATCGATGTGCTTCTCGAATCCTGAATTCTGATCACCTTCAGAGATTTTCCGTTCATAAGAATGGGAAAGGCGTGCTTTCAAATGGCGACGTTCGCTAACAGGCACCGAAACTAGGCGCTCAGCGTGCTGCATCTTCTCTAACGAAACTTGGACACACAACTACAAATACTGTTTCAAGAAAAAGCCCATACTGGCGGGCCACAACAAGAAAGGAATGCGCCGCCAACAAAGGGCTAGATCCTGAACAACGACGCGTCACCTTCAAAGAAAGAAAGAAGCCCCTTTTCACCCATGGGGAGACACAGCCGCTGAATACTGATATTAAGGAAATGAACGCGGTCGAGTTCGCGCTCCCGTTCGGCGAGCCGCTACGACTCTTCATCATACAGCTTCATCATAGAACCCAGACCTCCTCCTCAAGCCTTCAGCGCGTCGCATGGAGCCTGGAGACCACCTCGTGTCGTCAGGCAAGTCTTCCGCATCGAGAGACCTGTCACTGATTCCACTGGTGAGGGATCTGGTCATAGAGAAGGCGTCCCTGAAAATAAGGCTTTATAACGAGCAGACACATAGACTCACCCTCTCTTCCAAGGTAGGCGACGTCAAATAATATACAGAGGCGCTGCAGTCGATACTATAAAGTCGGTGACAAGCTAAGAATAAAAAGTAAACTCTACCGCTGTCCATTTGTGTTATGCGCGTCCAACTACGGCCGCTCTTTACCATGACGTAACGGTTAAGACGAGCCAATGAAAAATGCAACATGGCGCCGTTCGCGACGAGAGGCGAGGTACCGCTGCACCGATACCGAGATCCGTCAATTCGAATTTCCTGAGGTGTTTGTTTCTTCCAGAAGAAGCTGTTTCCTACTGTTATTCGTACGTACCCAGCATCATCCTCGCCGGTCGTCATCCGATGCAGTAGAAGCTTGTGACTGCCGCGTTTGGAGATCACCGAAGCGGCAGCAGCTCGGAGTGTTTTACAACGCTTTAGCGCGTTCCGTCGTTTCGGCAGCTTCAAGTTGCAACACGGCGTGTGTTCCCTCCATCGCTCGGATACACCAAGCATATCGCCAGAGGGTCACCACATCGACGATTGTCGTCGCGTTCATTCGTGTGCAGTGAGGTGAAAGTGAAGTCGGAATGTGCGCGTCTGTGTACGATTTACCGCCCGCAAAAGCCATGGCGTTAGCGTTGCCACAAGTGCGTGTGCGTGTGTGTGTGTATTACTTGGAGCTCGCAACGTTGAAATCTTGGTGATCTATTGTGATATGCGCCGTGCCGTGCTCCTATATAAACGACGTATGTACGGACGAAGCGTGAGAGAAAGAAAGCCACCAACGTAGCCCGTTAGCGCAACACATTGCGAAAGTAAACAAACCAGGTGTGGAGAATATGCAGTGGTGTGTGCATTATAAGAAGATAATTGTGGTCATCTGGTGCGTGTGTGATTTTGTGACGTGTGCCTATTGGCGCAGTTGCGTCGTCTTAACGGAATTCAGTTCCACCGGCTCAGAATGATGTGCTAGGTTGAAGTGCCCGTCGCGTAAGACTCACGCTCGATGCACGAACGCCTTGCAATGTTAAACGCCGTGCGAGGTAATCGTTGTCTGCAAACCGTGAAATAATGCGCTCGCTGTGGCACATCGATTGCATGGATCGTGATCGTAACTGAAATAACGCCGCTAAAACTATTATTGAGTGAAAAAAAAGGTTTTGTTTTTAATGGCGTTGCATCATACTTCACGATATCATATTTGGAATTCTTGTTTTTGTCTAACGTGCGTTTTTTTTTGCATTTTGCGTGTATTGTGTGCATGTATCACGCAGTGATAATTTGTTTATATTAAACTCGTGAAGCTCATAGTGCATAGACCCTTTTGTTTAAGCGCTTATCCCTTCTTCTGAAGCCTCACCCCCTCACTATGCTTCACGAACAAATAAAGAGGGGGGAGCCGGAGAGATGGGGCTTGACAATGTACGAAACGGATGTACTTACTGATTGTGTCCACCGATATTATCTATATAGACATCTATATGTTTTCCTTTTTTTTCTTCGAAGATGCGCGTGTTTTCTCTATGTCCGAGTTCTATGTCTATTGTTTATTTTTTTCCTCGCTCTACCTGCACGGAGGACGATGCTATAAAAGCGCATCGTAGCCTCGTAAATTTTGCCTTGATATCAAAACGTTGACAAACTGTCTTTTGAGAAGCGTATATTCTTTTCCTATTTGTCGTATGGCAACCGATGGCAGCCTCAGTGTATATAATAATAATAATATCTGGGGTTTAACGTCCCAAAACCACGATTTGATTATGAGAGACGCCGTAGTGGAGGGCTCCGGAAATTTCGACCACCTGGGGTTCTTTAACGTGCACCTAAATCTAAGCACACGGGCCTCAAACATTTTCGCCTCCTCAGTGTATATATATATATATATATATATATATATATATATATATATATATATATATATATATATATATATATATATATATATATATATATATATATATATATATATATATATATATATATATATATTTATATATATATATATGGTAGGGGAGGGGCTCTTCCAGTAAAAGTGTGCCCCCCTGCTGTCTGGGGCGACGACTGGTATGTAATAAATGAGTAATAAATTAATTAAAAACTTGAACGTTCAAAGTCTTAAGGGGTAATGGCAGTGCCAGTGCAAGTTGTCGAGGCGAGAAACAATCCCACGTAGAGCTTTTAGTGAACTCCAATTTAGCCGCGTACATCTCCATGGCGTGAAAGTAACGGTAACGCATGCAATGAACCCCACAGTTAAACGCGATGTGTGCTACACGCTTTTATTTCGTTGAAACAAGACGTCAAATGAAGCCTTGGTGCCTAGCTCAAACACGATGACAAGCACGGCGACTAGAGACGCAAATGCGGTATTAACGGCAACACAAGAGTCGAAATTCACGAAGGCAATCTCAGATCACTTCGCCATACTTCCCTTTGAGTCACAGTTGCCATAGTTACAGCAGACAGTGAAGAAAACTGGCGGCGAAAGTTTCGCAAAAAAAAAGAATTAGAAACGACCTTGTTAAATGCAATTAATGTCCGTGTTTCGTTCTTTGAAACCATAAAATAACGATTCCTTTATTTTAAGTTTTATGTTAAATCGCATTTTTTGTTTTAATACCAAAATAGGTGCTGCTCAGAAACGTCACCTTTGAGATGTACATTACTTTTTCGTATAGACTCCGAGATGACCGTGGCGGGGGGTGCGATTTAAATAACAGCTATATTATGCTGACGCTGAACTCCATGCCTTCACAGTTTATTTTATCTAGCTTTGCTTTCTTTATTTCAGTATCAGTGCAGTATTGCAAAATAAGGTTTATATGCGTGAAAATTATTGCCATTGTTTAGGAACTACTTCGTTTGTAGCGCGGAGGCATGCAAAATATGAGCAATGCGGCCTCGTGGGCGGAGCTTATATTTATTCTTAGGCTGTCACCGACATAGACATAGAACTCGCACAAGCGTTGAGGGCACATGCGCTTGAGACGCAGGATATCACCCGGCGGCAAACGCAGGCGAAGCTTGCCAGCAGACATCGGTATCTCCGTTGCCATTACCAAGGGCGACACGGAGGCCATCGAGGCACGTGAAACGTGACGGAAGGTCCATGCCAGGGCGACCAACGCGAGCAGGAGAACTCATTTTAACACGATCAACGCGAGCTTTGGCAGCCAAGCGCAAGCAGCAGAGGAAACGCGCACGCGGCATGAAGCATCCAGGCAGCACACCGAAATCGCGCTAGCCATCCGCCGTTCCAGCTCGAGCCGCCGCCCGGGTACTCTGCAGGCAGCCACTTCTTCAGCCCACAGCTGCCATGGCCACATCGACACTGCTGCTGTGGAACTGCAGAGGTTACCGCAAGGAACGCAGCCTCATACAACAATAATACGAAATTCGCAATATGCTCTGAAATATAACGCCCATGACTTCGCCAGAATCGGGCTGCAAGAAAAGTCCATGCAAGCCATGCTGTCCAGTTGCGCGACCGTCGCGCAACTGGTTCGCAACGCCTGCATGGCACAAGGTGGTGTGCGTAGCACTCGAGCAGTGTCAGCATTTCACTTGGTTCGCGACACCTGCAATGCATAGAGGGGTGTGCGTAGCAGTCGAGCGCCGTGGGCGTTTCGCTTGGTTCACGACGCCTGCAATGCATAGAGTCGTGAGCATAGCATTCGAGCGCTGTCGACGTTTCGCTTGGTTTACGACGCCTCCATGACACTAAGTGGTGTGCGTAGCAATGGAGCGCTGTCGCCGTTTCGCTTTGTTCACTATGCCTACATGGCACAAAGTGGTGTGCGTAGCACTCGAGCGCTATCGGCTATTCGCTTGGTTCGCGACACCTGCAATGCAGAGAGTGGTGTGCGTAGCATTCGAGTGCTGTCGGCGTTTCGCTTGGTTCGCGACACCTGCAATTCATAGAGTGGTGTGCGTAACAGTCGAGCGCTCTCGGCGTTTCGCTTGGTCCGCGACACCTGCATGACACAAAGTGGTGTGCGTAGCACTCGAGCGCTGATACCTGCAATGCATAGAGTGGTGTGCGTAGCAGTCTAGCGCTGTCGGCGTTTCGCTTGGTTCGCGACACCTGCAATGCAGAGAGTGGTGTGCGTAGCATTCGAGTGCTGTCGGCGTTTCGCTTGGTTCGCGACACCTGCAATTCATAGAGTGGTGTGCGTAACAGTCGAGCGCTCTCGGCGTTTCGCTTGGTCCGCGACACCTGCATGACACAAAGTGGTGTGCGTAGCACTCGAGCGCTGATACCTGCAATGCATAGAGTGGTGTGCGTAGCAGTCTAGCGCTGTCGGCGTTTCGCTTGGTTCGCGACACCTGCAACGCATAGAGTGGTGTGCGTAGCAGTCGAGCACTGTCGGCGTTTCGCTTGGTTCGCGACACCTGCAACGCATAGAGTGGTGTGCGTAGCAGTCGAGCACTGTCGGCGTTTCGCTTGGTTCGCGACACCTGCAACGCATAGAGTGGTGTGCGTAGCAGTCGAGCACTGTCGGCGTTTCGCTTGGTTCGCGACACCTGCAACGCATAGAGTGGTGTGCGTAGCAGTCGAGCACTGTCGGCGTATCGCTTGGTTCGCGACACCTGCAACGCATAGAGTGGTGTGCGTAGCAGTCGAGCACTGTCGGCGTTTCGCTTGGTTCGCGACACCTGCAACGCATAGGGTGGTGTGCGTAGCAGTCGAGCGCTGTCGGCGTTTCGCTTGGTCCGCGACACCTGCATGACACAAAGTGGTGTGCGTAGCACTCGAGCGCTGATACCTGCAATGCATAGAGTGGTGTGCGTAGCAGTCTAGCGCTGTCGGCGTTTCGCTTGGTTCGCGACACCTGCAACGCATAGAGTGGTGTGCGTAGCAGTCGAGCACTGTCGGCGTTTCGCTTGGTTCGCGACACCTGCAACGCATAGAGTGGTGTGCGTAGCAGTCGAGCACTGTCGGCGTTTCACTTGGTTCGCGACACCTGCAACGCATAGAGTGGTGTGCGTAGCAGTCGAGCACTGTCGGCGTTTCGCTTGGTTCGCGACACCTGCAATTCATAGAGTGGTGTGCGTAACAGTCGAGCGCTCTCGGCGTTTCGCTTGGTCCGCGACACCTGCATGACACAAAGTGGTGTGCGTAGCACTCGAGCGCTGATACCTGCAATGCATAGAGTGGTGTGCGTAGCAGTCTAGCGCTGTCGGCGTTTCGCTTGGTTCGCGACACCTGCAACGCATAGAGTGGTGTGCGTAGCAGTCGAGCACTGTTGGCGTTTCGCTTGGTTCGCGACACCTGCAACGCATAGAGTGGTGTGCGTAGTAGTCGAGCACTGTCGGCGTTTCGCTTGGTTCGCGACACCTGCAACGCATAGGGTGGTGTGCGTAGCAGTCGAGCGCTGTCGGCGTTTCGCTTGATTCGCGACACCTGCAATGCGCAGAGTGTTGTGCGGAGCAGTCGTTCGCTGGCAGTGTCTGTGGCAATATGTAACGAATGCTATATTGCTATAAGTGCGGATAGCCAGAACCTCAAACACAGTTTGCGTTGCCCCAACGCGAGCGTGCGCTCTGAATTCGCATGAGGAGTATCGTAGTCGTCGGTGAATTTTTGGTTACTTCTGTGAATGTTTCTTATGAAAGCAGATTATTTTGGATTTTCCGATTCTGAATATGTTATCTGCATGATCTTGTATTTCTTAACAACTGTACTGTCATTGCCTGCATTGTAGTGGTGGCTGCGAACCCCTGTCAAGTTGCTTGTGTCTCAAGCGACTTTTACGCACAGTCTCCTCCATCTTTGATAGAAATAAAGAAGTTATTGTCATTATTTCTCCACAGCCAACACAACGGCAAAGCACTTCCACTCCTGCGCTGTTTAATCACGCTCTGAATCCGACAAGCTTCTGCTGATGAATGAATCTTGCCTGAAAATGTTGTCCTGATGGTCCAGCAGCACCGCTTCTATGCCAATACTGCTGGATCTGTTTCAACTACAAATGACGCTTTCAGCTCCAGCAAGTTCAGAACAGCATCTGTTGCGAGCTGAGAGCCCCAAATGACCGTTCTTCAATGCTAGTCCACTGCCATTGTTGCTGCCACTTCAGCATTTTCGTCAAAGGCTTAGCAGTCAGGGAAGATTGTGGGAAAAAGTTCCTGTGATATCCACCTGGGAAAGAAATGCCTGCACTCGCTCGATGTTGGATGGCCGTGGGTAGCTGCCAATACGCGCAGCTTCTCTGGGTGCGCGCCGGGGCAGCTACTTTGTAGAACGTGGTGGCTAGGCAAAGTAACGGAGTGAACGAAAATTTACCATACTTGCGGCAGGCATTGCTTTCCGAAGAAAATAAGCTTCTGGCCAAGGACGTGGCGTGGCTATTTGTAGCTCTGCTATGGGATGGTAACCTTTCGGGAAAGTTACATGTGTGGGCATTGAGCACTTTGCCACGTAGTAAAATAACTTCTTCTTTTTAAAAGAAGCATGATAGAATAACGCGATTTCTGGCACCGTAAATACTGCCATAAAAAACATCCTTACCAATACCGGCATGAACTCCACATCTCAAGTTATAAAAAGTGTATTTTCTTGCAATATCGCCAGTACTATGTTAGACTTTTTCCTGCGGTAATTCCTCTTTCAATTGCGTATGTACTGAAGTAGCTAACGATTAAAGACCGCAAAACACAACCAGTTACAAAATATGAAAGAATATTAGCAGGATTAATAAAGTACCCACACTGCAATTCGGGCCCAGTTGCTGTCTAGTAAAATTAGCAACTCAACGGTCGTGCTGTTGAAATCTTGCGTTCATTCATGTGTAATTGAATAAGTGTTGTCAGTAAGTGTGCCCTACTTATGAACATTCCTCACAAGCCAAACCTGTCGCTTTTAACTAACATGGACGTGTTTAAACAAGTGAAAACTTTACCTCTGTTTTTTTATTCCGGTGTTTCCTTTTCTCGGTGTCTCAGTGTGTCCTCGGAAAATTCTGACTTGTACCCCGAACATTGTCAATCAGAACGGGAAAAAAATTCATTTTGTTTTTTTATATTATTTTTCCGTCGTCTTTGAGGGTCAGTTTACATGATCTTAAGAAAATAAAAAGTGGGCTTTTTAGATTGATTTTCAAATAGGCTGCATTTTCATTATATTGCCATGAATTGGCGAGAAGGACAGGTGACGAAGATTGTGCTTCGGCATTGAAAAAGTTCAATATTACCCGTCTCATAAATTATGGATTTAATAAAGAAAGTCCCTTGTCGGGCTACCGAGCGATATATCCATTAAATATAAAATACTTAAGAAAATATGAAATATAAGTTTTTGGAGTCACGTTGATCTCGCGTGGGATCACCCTATTAGATTTTTGTACCCAGGATTCGAAGTTTTTTTGGGGTTCTTTTGGTCTTAGTAAGCGCGGCTTGATGTTTCGAAGTATGGTTTGTCGTACGTATATCGAAACGCAGGTGCATCGTACTCGGAATTTGACGAGCCCGACGCAAAGGAGCTTTGGGGGGCGGCTTGGTGACGCACGCTATTTTAAAGAAATAAGTGCTGGAACCCTAACCGAAAGATGAGTTAGCCTATGACTGATGCGCTGTATGGCCACATGCGCTGCGTACGGAAATCTAACAAAACTCTATTGTAAAGCTGTCTATTCACGACAGGTTTGGCCGAGCGCGTGAGACCTGCCACGCACGTTCCAACGAGCACCTCTGACGTAGATGCGTGCGTGTGACCTTTCTTTCGCTGACAAAACGCTATTCCCACGAGTAACGAGGCGTACGGCATTCTGCTCTAAATTTCCACCGTTTTTTTCACAGCGCAGACGTTTCATAGTTTCCTGACACCATCGCTACGGAGAGATCGGCGCACAAGGCATTTGCCGTGCCCTAGCCAGGAGAAGTGGCGTTTAAAGGGGCGCTGCACCCAAAATTACGCGTTTTGTTTTTATGGGCCGTTTGCTTTCTGTAGGTCTTGATGACTGCGGTGACACCAGTGAAATGGGCAAGGGCGAAGCGTTTGATATTGTAATTTGTTCCCGAAGTGGGTTTCCGCGCCGACTTCAGCGTTGTACTTCAATAGTTTCCACTGCCGGAAGCGAAGTATTGCGCTGGGCACATGCTGGCTGTTTTCATTGGTTGGAAATAAAGAACAGTATGCGCACGCCTGCGATCTACTCGGTGTTAGGAATTTAAAACTTTAATGTGTTTACTGCTTATTAGAGCTTCAAAAAACAAGAATTTGTGCATCAAAATTTCAATTTATGCGCAACGGACACAGGGTCCACAACGCGCAGCCTTAGTCAATACACCGCACTTCTGATGTTTGCATCAGGGCAAGAACACTCATTCCTGTATGGAAGAGCACAGAATTTCTCTATGCTCATCGTTACTGATTCGTTCTGACCTCTTAGTTGCCGAATAGAATAGTCTTCTTATTTGTGCTACGCCGAAGCTGTCAAGAAGGGCGGCGGCCGCTGTGGCATGACGACCACAATGTGCTGCAAGGTTCCGGTAGAGTGTACTAGAACAGGCGAGTGCTCGGAACCATAGAGTTTCTCAAAATTAACTAGAGGGGACTCTGGCGCTGCGATCGTTCAGCTACCATGGAAATGATGGGTAGCACACAAATTTGCCTAGTCTTCGTGCTTGCGGCTTCAAACGTACTTGTGGCTTTGTTTATTGCTGTGTTTTGGCGTTTGTTTCGGATAAAAAAATAAACCGTTGTGAACTTCGTGACCAGGTTTCATTTGGTGAGCCTAAAAAAGTTAAAGTGGTGAAGTGGAACTGCTGACTTTTGCTGAACTTCGTTTTGCGACAAAGCGGATGCAGCCAACGCGGAGCCAAACGGAGCCGAAAGAACGAAGTTTAGACAAATTTGTGTACTACCCATCATTCCCATGCTGGCTGAAGCGTCATGCGTTGCAGCTCCCATAGACACTAGCGCCAGAGGTCCCTCTGGTAAGTATTGTAGGAAACTCTATGCTCGGAACGAGCTTCAAAAAGTGAAGCCCAAACAGGGTTAATCCGCTTGCAGCGCTGCGATCGGTAGTCTGCAATGTGTCGTTTTAAAGTTTGCGCGCGGCTCCGCCGAAGTGGTGCAGGGGTAGAATGCCCGCTTCCCACTCAATAGGCCCGGGTTCGAGTCGCAGCTGTAGATGGTGGGCTTTTATTCTTAGTATCACCTTTTATAGCGGTATTGGTATTCTTTGTTTCTTAAAATTAGCGTCAGTTGCCACGTGTTCATTAAAAAATAACGCAAAATGTGAAGTAAATTAGAAGAAATTTGACAGTGAGCGCAGTTATTTGCAGCGCCACCGCCCGGGATTGAACAAAAACTTAAATTATGGCCTCCGAGATTTTCGCAAATACGAGACTCGAAACGAGATTTCACATTTTACGTTACTTTTTGTAGCAATACGTAACAACGGAAGCTAGTTTTGAGAAACAAAGGAAAGCCAACACAGCTATGAAAGATGACACTAAAAAGCTACCATCTACAGCTGCGATTCGAACCCGGGCCTTTTGAGTGGGAAGCAGGCATTCTACCCGTGCACCACTTTGGCGGAGCCGCGCGCAACTCTTAAACGATGACACATTGCAGACTACCGATCGCGGCGCCGCAGGTGGATTGACCCTGTTTGGGCTTCACTTTCTGTACGTTGGTGCGGCGGCCGTTCCGAGCAATCCCCAGTTTTAGTAAACTCTAGTTCAGATAAGGCGAAATGTAAGCAGCGTTTTAATTGAAACCCGAGTGAAACGTCACCGGTTGAGTGAAATGCGAAAGAGTATGCCAATTTGTGTTGTCTGCTTTTATTTTGCGTTTTTAAGTTCAATTGTATGCATGCGTCTAACACCAAAATTATTTTTGCATTCATCTAAGAAAGATGCGAGGAACGCGCTGTAATGTAAAACTTGGAGGTTAAAGTTCGAGTGCAGGGCCTTTTGAAGTGAACGTCAAACCAGATTAAGGCAGCTTTTCGCAGGCCTGGAGCCACAAGAGACCAAACGTCAAAGTTACGGATATACAGGTTATTCCCTCAAGGAAGAAAAGCCGAAGCAAAACCAAAGGTCACAAACTCCAGAAACAATAACCACAGAGATGTCTCACGCATTCCAAGGTGGAAAGTCGGCATTGCCATCACTTGTTTTCAGCTCAACTAATTAATAGTGACGGTCTGTTTTACAGCGAAGCACTCAGTGCGGACCCCGGGTGCCGGCGTAGTTCGGTAACTGAAGCAAGGCCTGGGCAAGGGCTAGTTGGTATTCCATTTCAAATTGTGATCACAGCGCAAGGTAGGACACAGGACAGACAGCAACGAAGGCGAGCGCTTACTTCCAACTAAAAGTTTATCGTTTTATCGTAAAGGACAAGCAATTTATGAAAAACGACATGCCATAAAAACCGCATACGATAAATGACACCCCCTCCGAAACACGAAACCAACATGATCAAGCACTCTAAAACAACAAAGCAGGAACAGCCCTGTCAAAAAGAACACTAGCGCATGTGTGGGTGCAAGAAAGCAGGTTCCTTATCAGTTCAAGCTATCGAAGGCTTGCTAACAGAGTCACCTTCAGCGATTGCTGCAGCTTCTATGACGAGTCTTGTATTCTCGTTAGGATGCCTTGCTAGTATAGCAGTCTTTTCAAAGAACGGAATACAGGCACATTGTGCGCAATGCACACCAAGAAAGCCCTCTCTTCCTGTCCTCACTTTGTTGCTGTGTTCCTGCAGTCGCATGTTCAGGCATCTCCGTCTTCCCTACGTAGGACAACATAGGGGTATCTTGTACACTACGCCTTTTGAACAAACAACGTACTTCTTGTCATGGTTAATACTACATGAACTACGCGCCTTGGCAACAGAATTAGTCCTAACACAAAGCTGTGAAAGCTTTTTAGGAGCCGAAAAGACTACGTCGACACCCACTATACTTCCTATTTTCTTCAGTTTGTGGGATACGCCATGGATATACGGAAGAACAGTTATTTTTTGGCGATCATGCGCTGCAGGGTCGACGCTTTGGGGTCCATCACCTGATTTACTGCGCAGCTTTTCCGAGACTGAAACCAGAAGCCTGTCAGGATACCCGGCCGCCTTCAACCGAGTGATCTGTTAACGGAAACATAAATCAGTTGAGTGATGACAGGATTTTTCCAAGGCATTATGCAAGCCGGTATGGGCAATTCCTCTCTTGATTAGTTTTCAATGGGCCGACGCATTTGATAACAGAGGCTTGTTGTCATATGCGTCGATACATCAACCGGGCCGCGAGGAAAGGAACGTCATCGGCACGCGACATTGGCCATTGTAAACACTTCTAGAATGCCTGCCGCAAGCACAGTTGCGGAGGGGCCACTGCGCCATAATTCATTATTTGGGGAAGTAGCGGAGTTTCCACTGCGTGTCCTTGAAGATACCGCACCTACACAAGCTGCACACGCTGTTGATGCTGTGGCTGATGAAGATAATTATGGCTGGGCACCTTGCGGGCCTTTAATCCACTCACTCGTGGCGTAATTCACAACGCGGAATACCTGGTGCGACTCCATATATCCGTGAAGCAATATTACATCTCTTAACGCGACTTCTTGCCCTACGGGACGCTTGTATAGTTTTTTCCCGAAACAGTTTCGACCACTGGCTTTGATCTGTGGTAGAAGATCAGAGTGCCACGAAGAATGCCTGGGTTTAATTTTGGTTCGAACTTCTGATTTTCATTCTTTGTGATTTTTCGCTCGCGGACAACGCCACCGACGCAGACGGTGGAATTTTGCGACACATGCTATTTAACGCTGTCGCGTTAATAAATCCGATTTTCCGCCACAGAATCGAATGTAGGCACTGTCCGTGGGAGTCAACTATTTACCAAGTGCACACGCCAGTGCTCGAAAGTGCATCTAAAATGTCCTTATGAAGGAGTCCTATCGAGCAAGGAGTCACGTGTGCAGCTGCACAAACGTCGCGTGATTGACCCGTAGTATTGAAGTAAGCATCAAGCCAAGAAAAGCGAGGAACGGCTGGATGCTGTAAAGCTGTGCACCCATTACTAAGGGTGTACAAGTTAATCATATATATCGTCATTATCGGCAAGAATCTACGACTACGCGTGCAGCTGAGAAGGTGCACACATCGCTTTACATTCGGGTGGTAAACAGGAGTTCTCCAGCCATGTGAATTCTGACATCGGCGGGAGCGTTAAAGCTGCCCAAACATTAAAGATAGCTATGTCACATTTCGTCATAACGATTAGCAACGGCAGCATCTATGGCGGCCATCACCCGAGGAGTTACGTGTGCAGATGCTTAGTTAAAAACGCTGGGTGGCAGATGCATAATATTGTATCAAATTGCACGTCATGCAAATTGCATAATGAGGGGATGCCTTACGCTTCCCGCTGATTTTAAAGTGCTCAGACAAAAATCCCCATCATCATCACCAACAGTAGCGTCAACAACACTGCCTTGTACTTACGTTGTATACCTGCGTGTGTCTCGCTTTATGTGGAAGCTCTAAACCTATTCAACATACACAAGGGGCTGCGCCACAATTCATTATCCATAGCCTCGCCATAGCTCTCCCATGGCACGGTAAATGCGGTGCTTTAAAGGTACGCACAAATCACAGGTTCGTCGTCTTGAGGAACTTGACCATACATTTCTTTATAGCTCGGTTGGCGCAGGCGCTTCATAACCTGGATAGCCGTGATCAGTGTGCCATGACCCTTTTTTACTGCAATTTGCCATGTGTACGACAACCCTTTTGCAGGCTGTGGACCATCGCTTTTCTGTCTGCGGCAAAATACGACTATAAATGGTGCCGGCACCAGTGCAGAAGCCACAAAGCGGAGAAGCGCATAGTCTCCATTTCCGGGGGCCCCAGAGTGCTCGAGACATTGAGGAAGTGAGTGCATTGACTGCTCACTGCGTTCCTGTGAAACACGGGGTAACACCTTGTGACACCCCCGTGATATCAGCTCGGTGGGAGCGGAGCCATTTCGGCTGTGTATGCCCGTCCAACCGCACTTACAGTTAAGGCTGGACTTTTCTCTAAGCCTGTGGTCGTATAATAGTGGAATGAACGTTGTATAACCCCTTCAGGCGCGAATTATGATACACTGTCTACGAATGTGTCATAGTCACCCACCATTATTCCAAGGCACTCAGTATAACATTCCCAGAAAGAAAATGAAGTAATGTGTTGTTTTGCGTGACTTTCACTAATTATTTGTAATTAGCATGAAATTAAATACTTGCTTACTCTGCAGTCAGTCATGTTCTATTTCGACATAAAAAGAATGAAATCATCGGCTCCAAATGTGTGTGAAATTAGTGTTTAGTTGCATTCATTTCGAGAACAGAAAAAAATACTTTTTACGAAAAAAATACTTTATAGATTTCGGTACATCGAAGGACTCGTCGAACATCGTAGCGCCTTCACCAAGTGATCGGCTACAGTCACACGTAAACGAGTGACGTTAAGTCAAGACATTGACTGTGCGAAAGGTTCAATTCGTGCAATGAGCAATGTATCTTGCTTTATTTTAGCCACAAGTTGACACAACTAGCACAAACAGGTTGCGCAATGAACCGTAGCCACCACTGCCGAAGTGGATGAATTTCAAAATTAAGCTGTTATCACAAAAACGACAGATTTATTTGTGTACTACACTGACAATGCAAATTCAGCTCGGCTTGATTTCCTCCTTCAATTCGACGCCAGCCGGGCTGCGCCGACCACTCTCAGCAAGCCGGAAACTTTCGCCTCGACGCATGTTGATTCCGTAAAGCTTTCGTGTGGACCAGCTGATGCATTCTAGAACGCTTAGCAGGGCAGTGCGACAACACGCGAGAAAAGGAGAACGATACACAGGATCGAGTGGGAGCGGCAGGCGTTCTGTGCACCACTTTTCTTCGACCGTGTCCTTTCGCGCTGCCTTGCTAAGTGTTTTAGCATGCACCACGGTTGTTTGTTTCTTTGAAATAGCCGAACCTGGTTGGGGACTGTTTAAGGTCGCACTAAAGGTGAACGTCAACTTAGGTTCAGATCGTTATCCGTACACGTGGATCAACTCCTGACGCGCTGCCGGAATTCTAAGCGTACAGATTATTCCCCCAGGAAACAAAAGTCCGACTGACATTCACGATGACAAACGCCAGAAACAATACACGAAAACATAACCTCATTATCGTCATTACCTATCCATGCAGAAAAAGTAATCACGTGATCCCGTAAATGAGGGAACGGTCATGATCGCTGACCTGCCTAACGCACGTCAGCAGGTTTGACTCTTTGTTCTTCTGCGTGTTTGGTTGTTGATCTGATAAATCGTTTGCCCTTTGTCACACGTATTGTATCCCTTTTCTCGCTACCTGTTAGACATAGCTTTGATTCTATCTGATGACATATATTTTTCTGGTTCGGCTACTAGTAAAATTGAACTAGGGTTGATAGCGTTAGCGGACTCTATCCGATAATTTTGTAATTTTCTGGTATGGTTTACATGCTAAAAGTAAAAAAAGTAAACATTCCAAACAATTAAAATGGCTTGCATCTGGGATAAGTGGTGACCTTGCATGTTGAGTATTCCAGCTAACACGAGAAAAAGGACAAAAGAAAGACATACGAGTAGACTGCCGTTAAACAAAAATTCAATTATTTCACTCGTGCAGAAAGCAAACCATATGATTTTACCACTTTTCTAGGTATTGCATTGCATTCTCAAGTTAAATACAAGATTATTGTGAATTCCGTCATTAAGAAGACTGCTTTGGACATCCGCATGTGCATTCGCGCTAGACATTGTTTGCAGGCTGCAGCAAACAGTTTTTGTTTACTATCACTTAACCACGCGTTGTCTAAACACCACTTTACTGTATATCATCGTGGGGAAACAGCAGTGCTTAATTATGGAGCACTGCCAGCGCTGAGCAGCACTAGCACTCGAAACTGTTCCGCACCCTAGAGGGACGTCCTATTGGGCGATGAGTGATGTGCGTATCTCTTGAAACTTTGTGTGGCCGACGCGTGGCATTCTGCCCAGGTGCCACGGCATGTGAATTGTGCAAGGGTGGGAGCTTGAAACATGCCTAGCCATTACAATAGGCTCTGATACAATTCATCATATTAAGTAGCAACAGCGTAAACCGCGGCCTTTTATTTTGCGAGGAGCTGCGCGTATAGCCACCCACGTATGTGCACACTTTCGCAGTTGCGTTGTTCACCACCAGTTGTCGACGCAGATGAAACGCACAATGTGTGGGTACGTTAACTCCATCTAACCTATACTAGCAGCCGTCTCACAATCCGTCATCATCAGTCGCAATATCAGCGTCACTGTTAAAGCCCGAGGAGTCAGGTTTGTAGTTATGTAGTTGCAAATGTGACGTGTTGAATGTATAGTACTGTAACAGGTGATGATGATGAATGAACTTTTATTGAGCTCAAACTACATCGTTGGTGCACGCAGGCACCAGACGGGGTGGTTTCCTAGTTACGGGACAGATGTGTTCCCAGCAATGTGAATTGCATAATGAAATGGCTCAGGCAGTGTTCGTCATCATGTCATCATCAGCCGCATCAAGAACGTAATGCCTTGATATTCGATAGCATGTCTTCATGTGTTATGACATATCACTTATGCTATAGGTCAGCGCTGTAAAGCTACCCAACCAACACAAGGGGCAGCGCCCCATCCCCAGTGCCCATGCTTTTTAAATGCCTGCGTCATTTCTACACTGCTTACCCACTAATAGTTCACTTTACTTTGCTGTCATGCCAATGTGATTTTGAGGACGAGTAATTAATAATCTGGGCGTGCCTGGAGTATAGAGTACCAAAAGGTCTGCTTTAGTGATGCAGAACTATCGGTAAATTGACTATCGATAGTATCGATAGTTTCTTTGAAACTATCGATAGTGTAAACAAACTATCGATAGTACTACTATCGATAAACTATCGATAGTCGAATCGGTAGTACCATCGGTAATATTACTAGCGATACTACTGCCACGCGTGTTTATTGCTTTGTTTTGATGTATTCGGGTTTCACCCACAGACTGTTAGCTGTGTTTGACGCAGACCGAGCCGCAATGTTTGAGAAGCTTCGCGATTGTTTGACATTTTAAGATTACGCGCCGGACGCGAATATTCAAGTTTATTCGAGAGCTTACGCGAGCACCAGCGATAACGCTGGAAGGTTTGATGACTGATGTATAAAAGACGAAGCGTTCCACCGGTTATCAGATTACTCGACGGCCGGCGACTGTTCTCGCCGCAATCAATGCGCAGCGTGTATCGCTTGTATTCTGAGTATTGATTTTCTGGGCACAAGTTCGACCAAAAAAAAGAGCTTCGCATTTCCCAGTCTTGCTGCAGAATTCTTCACTGTCACAACCACGTGACAAACTATCCATAGTGGTGCGAATAACGATGGTGTTGCTGGCTGGCCAAATTGCCAAAATATTCGCGATAGCCTACTATCAGCTTCGCTTAATTTATGAGGAATTTATGAGGAATATGAGGAAATTTTTAGAGAGAAATTATTTGCGCAGTGAAAATGGCGGCATATGTCCATCAATAAATTAATATTTAAAAGCAACCAGTGACATCTTACAGTTAACAAACTTAGTTCTTGATAATTTTTTTTTATATTGAAATCATCAAATGCAATATAAAACTCAAGCCGCGCAGTTCTACCCCGTGTAACGGCTTCCTTTTCGCTACAGCCTGCTCCTCCGGCTCCACTATGTAAACACGCGCGCGGGGAACCAAATTTACTAGATGCGAAGCAGCTTTTGCTCGGGGCTGTGTCCGTAGGTACGTAGTTCCATTGGCGACAGTCCGCTTTCTACGACCTATCATAGCCATCTGAGCGCGCGCTTGCCCTAAGGAGAAGTCTTCCTCCTCTTGTTCTTCGACCGCCTTGACGATGATACGTGCAGAGCACTTTAGGGGCCCTGGTTGCCGTATGCTGTCCTAGCTTGGCGTAACGCAGACAAAACCATGTGTGCTGGCACCCGCTAGCGCGTTCGGGCCTGTGTAAGGGGCTATGTAAGACGTTGTGGCCTCTCTCCCTTACACTCTCTCAGCAATTATGTGATGGCGTCGGGGAACGAGATTCTGCGATGAATCCGCGCGGCGTACTTCAACAAGAGTTCGGGAGGAGTAACAGCAACAGCAACAACAGTGATTTCATGGTGTGCTCCACTTGCAAGGACGCGTTAACATCGGGCAAGGTGCCCGTGATGAACGGAACTTTAAGTCGACCCATGCGCTGCTACGCATCCCCACATGGTTCCCTTTAGTGGGAGATGATGTAATTTTTTTCTGCAATGAGTTCGCGCTGTTGATTTTAAACTATCGATAGCACTATCGATAGTATCTTTAACTATCGATAGTTCGATAGTGACTCAACTATCGATACTATCAATAGTACCATCGATAGTTCTGCATCACTAGTCTGCTTACTACCCAGTAAAATAGCGAAATTGAGTTTGCATTGTAATAATGGAAGCTATTAGAAGCCATATTAAAGGTGTTAGGAAAGGGATTCGCGAAGCATTGCTATACAAAATGCTTCGCTTATCTCGTGAGCGTCCCAACGAGCCCTCTTAGGCTATATTGCACAGGCACTTAATTTTCTGTTGTCTTACTTTAAGAGGTAAGTTGACGATATTTCATGCTTTAATGTCATAGATTTTAGGGGTACCGCAGTACCGTGCTTCTATACTAATTCTCTGTGAATGTTTGATACAGAACTGTCTTTCTATTTTACTTAGATATATTGTTTTCCAGTTTTAGGTGTCGCTAAATTTTCTCAGTGTTACTAATCATCAGGTATTCGGAGTAATGAGTCAGAGAGAGAGAGAGAGAGAAACAACTTTATTACAGGTCAGACAAAGACTTATAGATGAATGACAATAGTAGGAATATTAGAAAAGCAGAGAGCTGAGCTAGTTGGTAAGTATTCATTCTAAAAAGACAGGACGTGAAACATGGACACGAGAAAGAAGTCAAGACACCACAAACGCCGATAACAACTGAAGAGACGCATAAAGGCGGAGAAGAAAGAACGCACGAAAACTTATCTGCGCATGTCCATGCAATAGGGGAACCTATCAATCCGGCACGCGTGGGGGCCTATGCGAAAGATAACTGTTAAGGCATTTGATTTCATCTTTCTGCAAGTTAATCGACGGTTCGCTCACGCATGCGCTACCACTATTCTCGATATGCCATGCCTCAATCATCAGACGCGTTTCTTCATTCCTATGTCAGTACAAAACTGCGCATTCATTAATTTTTGGCGTGCACTTACAATCTCGACAATGTAACGATAGATTAGAAGGTGAGCCTCCGGTTAGTGATCTTTTATGTTCTAATAATCTCTGGTTAACGCAGCGGCCCATCTGTCCTACGTAGAAGAGGCCGCAGCTGAAAGGAACCTTATACACCACACCTGTACGGCGATCAGTGAATTTCTTTGTGTTTTACGAAAGAAATATCGGTTCGCTTCTCGTGTTTTACTCGCTCATTCTTCCTCTGCACAGCAGCACATATCTTACCTAGATTATTGGCAGCCGTGAAAACAACGTTAACGCCGTATCTGGCGTTTGTGGTGTCCTGACGTTTTTCTTGTGTCCGTGTTTGCACGCCCTGTCTTTTTAGAATGAATAGTAGGAATAGTTGTGGTGTCTTGCGATGCTTTGTGCAACTATAAAATACATCTGAGACGTTTCTGGGCGGCACATTTTATCTTGTAGAAGAAAACAATTCGGCAGGTCCCACGCCTTGTGGGAATCGGTTTCATGGGAAGCAGTCAGCAAGCAGTTGTATATGCTCCATTTTTCGGCTTGAACCACGCGTTAAGAGGTGGATCGACGTGTTTTTGTAAGCGTAGTAGTTGTGTGCATTGTGACCTTACCAGGTACGTCGACTACACTGGCTTTTAAAGGGTAACTTATGGCGTGACATAACATCAGGAGTCGCTTTAAAGCACCGACGTGAGTCTTATCGAAACGAAGTGCACTTTACAGTGCGATAGTGTGAATATCATATGTAACTTTTGTTACGTATTCCTCCTGCGTCGAGGAACGCTTCAGTATATCTTGCTGAATCATAGAAATACAAATGTAATCATTGAAAGCGGAGCCAACACGGGTACCCCAAATGGCGCTAACCCGGCATGACGCCTGTACCACAGCAGTACGTAAGTAATGTATATTGCTTTGTTATAAAACTAGATAGCCAGCACTGCAAGCAGAATTGACGCTGCACCGACATTACGCTTGCATCAGGTCTTTTTACAAAGCAGTTTGAGGACATGGCGTTCTGTGGTACAATTCCTGCTGGAATCCTGATTTTTATTCCTTCCATTCGTCGGGTCAACGCCGCCGATGTCGGTTTTTCGTGACGCTCTCGAATTTAAATTACCACTGTCTGTTCCCGGCTTTCTTGGGAAGATATAAGCTGTCAATCACCTGTGGCGCATACCCGCTTACCGTGGCCCGTGGTATGCGGGTATGCACCACACGTGCCTAAAGGAAAGAGTTTGACGACGTACGCAACAGGAATTTCTCGTTATTCGTGTCATGACCAGACAGTCATATTATTCAAACTCTCTTATCCTCGCATGCCAATTTTCGTCTACGCCAAGCTAATGAGGCGATCACGAGAGCACCCAGACCCAGGCGGCTAGATACATAGATACGCAGATAGAAACGCTGAAAGTGCCTTGGGTTCGCCAAGAAATGCTGCACATTTATAGTGTTAAAAGATTGCACGTTAGTGAATATGTCGCTAACGAACGCTTGACAGCAGTAGATAAGTAGAATATGAAAAGTCATTGCAGTTTTATGCCATCTACATACGTACGATGCGCCATAAAAAATTTAGCTACCAGCGTTGTTGGTGCTGTAAACCTGTCTGGTGATCTGGTGTTGTGTAAATAATACTTTTTCAGACAGAGTAAAGCACCGGTATTTGCGCCATCGTGCGGATGCTCCTCATTGAAGTTCTAATTAAATGGCCACGCACTAATTGGTTCGCAAGCAGAGCATCGACTCCCATAAATTGCAAAAGCGACAAGCAAAAACAATTGTCAGCGAGATGTGTAAGTAGCTGTCATTTTAAGTGGCCAAAGCGACCCCAATAAGTTCTGTTGGAATGAAACTAATATAGTTTGAACGAGAAAGACGAAACTTTTTAGATACTAAAAGTCATTTTATTCCAGTGAAAGAACATTCGTAGCAGTTAATACCTTTTCATGAAAACATTCTTGTGCATAGGTCTTTGCTGCGACGTTGTATGGATCATAATAAAAAAATTTGCGTATATGTCGAAGTGTCTTAAGATACAATTAGAAAGTATCGCATCGTATACATTGACTGATGTTATCTTGTGTCTATATCTGAAATACTTCTTTACGAGTGTCTTGTATCGAATCGCGATACTATGTCAAAGTATCTTTGCCCAGCCCTGGTTGCTCGGATGCTGTTCCGCCAGCCTTCCCCGGAAAATCACCTACGTGGTTACCTTAGCGACATTGCAATGCCGGCCCCCAGAGGCATGTTTTGCCCTTTATCAAAGCAAGTCGCTGCGTGACCGACTGTAAGAAAGACAGAGCCGAGAGTGCAAAGGCGCGTGCTAGCCTTGTGCGAAGACGAGGTCAGCATAAGAACAAGCCGGTCCAGCGTACGGGCGTTGTCTCTGTCCTCTCTTCCTTAGCGTTATATATACATTGTAAAAGAACGACACAGAGACAGCACCCTTGCTGCAGGCAGGCTGTTCTATTTCGCCGTCGTCCTCGTTCGCTTCGCCCTCGTTCCCGAGCTTCTGTGCCACCCTTCGTCACTACAACATATATAACCAGAGACTGGGTATAATACGCAAGGTTAGGCCTTGCCACCCGGAAAATTAGCGGTAATTCGAAGAGAAACAGTGATAGGAAATATAAAAAACTGAGAGAGAAAGACGAATGAGCAGAGAGAGACAGACAGGGAAAGGCGACTGCCGACTTCAAGAAGGCGGGTCAATGCGGGGGTGCCGTCTACGTGAAGTGCGAGCCAAAGGGTGTGTTTTCCGCGCGTGGCTCAGCAATGTACGCCTACGGGTGGAAAATGGTCTAAGTCCCCCCTTAGCTCGGGTCCGTGGTTACGCTACTCACGAAGCCTGCAGCAGCAGACGCCCCTGTGGGGGCTTTAAAATTGTGCATCCAGGCATTTCCATGCTTGGGCACGTGCGCTATTCTCGAAAAACAATATGCGTACAGGACATGTGAGCGTGTGATGCACGCGCGGTGGCAACATACGCAAGTGACCGCTTGTGCAAAACTTTGGGTACCGCATCCTAAAACTACCTAGTTTCAGAATAGGGTTGGCGTTGGGTTCGACTGGATTGCGTAAATGTGCCATATATGTTTGAGAATAGGCAGGGTTCGCCGACGATAAGCAGAAACGCGAGTGAAACGAACTCGGATTATCCGGGGCTCAACGCAAAGCAGCTTCGCGATCGGCAAGTATACGCACGCTATCGGCAAGTATACGCACGCTATCTCGAAAAGATGGGGTCTGGCACGGTAAACCCAAGAACGGTCAGCGTATGACGCACACGCGGTGGTGCAACGCCAGGCGATTGCATACGCAAAGCTTTGAGTATTTTGTTTCAAGGCTGTATATTGCCGCGCCCCTTATTTTTCATGAGTTCAAGCTTCAGCCACAAAGACAGTGGGCAACGCGTTGCGCAGGCCGCGCCGCGATGTGTAAGAAGCTTCGCGATTGTTTTAGAACGTTCCGTTAAGATTGCGCGCCGCACGCGAAGGTTCCAGCTTTGTCGAGAGATACTGCCGCCACCGGCAATATCACTGGAAAGTTCGATAGCACCTGTGTAAAAGCCGACGCGCTTGGCCGCCTGTCAATTGATCGACGGACGCCGCTTTTTTCGCCGCAATCCGTGCTCATTGCTGCGTCGCTTGTAATGTGACCATTTCATTTCTTGGCACAAGTTCGCCAAATAAAAGACTCGTTCTTATCCTGGTGACTTCTGCCTTCGTCCACGTCACGACCACGTGACATATGGTGGAGGTGCTGCTTCGCTCATGTTCCGGTCGCCCCCATCAGGACGTGAACCCAGTCCGGCCCGCATCAAAGACATCGACGTCCACCCAGAGCAGCGAGCAAGCCGCAGGTAACAAGGACTACCTCCAGAATACGAGCCTTTACACGACAAGACCAGGAAGGCCCCGGCCATGACCACTACAACAGCGACAATGACAGCAACGATGCTGCCTGCACCCGTGCTGCTAAAGCACCCAAAGGAACCACCGACCTTTCACGAATCATTGGCTGAAGACCCGGAAAGTTGGCTGGAGAAGTGCGACTGCGTCGCCGTTTTTAACGAATGGACCGATGAAGACAAGTTACGACACGTCTACTTCGCCTTGGAGGACTCTGCCCGAACTTGGTTCAAGAACCAAGAGCGAAGCCTCACGACGTGGGACATTTTTCGCACAAGATTCCTTGCCACATTCACAAATGTCGTCCGAAAGGAGAGGACCGAAGCTCTGCTGGAAACCCGTGTGCAGCTTCCAAACAAGAACGTGGTGCTGTACGCGGAAGAGATGAGCCGACTGTTCCGCCACGCTGACCCTAACATGTCCGAGGAGAAGAGAGTTCGCCTCCTCATGAGAGGAGTCAAGCAGGAGCTATTCTCTGGTCTGATGAGAAACCCACCCAAGACCATCCAGGAATTCGTGGCAGAAGCGACCACTATCGAAAAAACTCTTGAAATGTGAAATCGCCAGGACGATCGGCTATCGATTCATGACTGTCCAACTGCTCATTCTCTCAGCTCCGACGGTCTGCGCGAAATGATAAGAGCGATCGTGCGGGAGGAACTGCGCAAGCTGTTACCCTCACCACAGCGTCACGTGACCTCGATTGAAGGCATCGTAAGAGGGAAAATTCACCACTCGCTGGAAATTCAGCAACCAGTCCCACCACAGCCTCAAGCCATGAGCTTCGCAGCTGCAGCCCGCCGTGCCGCTCCTTCTCCCCGCCCTCGTCAAGACGCTGCACCACCGCAGTGCCGTCGCCCGACACCCCGTCACAGTTCCGCCGCCAAAAGCCGCCGCCACCACCACCGACGCCCTACCATCAGCATGCTAGCCAGCACTATGCGCCGAGAAAAACCGACGTTTGGCGCGTCCCAGACAACCGCGCACTCTGCTACCACTGCGGCCGGCCACACGTACCGCCGCAGCCAGTACCGACAGATGGGGCTACGTGGTTTCGCCGTCGACGCACCGTGTCCACAGCAGGGTGATAGGCCATGCGACATCGCCGACTACCTCACAGGAGCTCAGCGGACGCCGCGGTAGCTTTCCCGATCACCATCGCCCGGGCGCTACAGCTCGCCGCACCGCCAGCAGCACAACAGCCCCACCCGGGGCCAGTCGCCTAGCCTCCACCCGGAAAACTAAGGGCAGCAACCGATGGAGGTGCGGTTGCTGAACGACGAAATGCTGAAGATCCTCTGCCGTCGGCGACGACGCCGCGATGAAGTCCTGAGCCCCCGTAGCACGCCGAACGACGTCCTGAAGAAGAAATTTTGCGACCGGAAGAAGACCTGACGACACAACGCGGTGGCAGCAGTGCAATCCGACGTAGCTGTGACCCGGTGCCGCGACGCAAGCCCAACGCAAGACGTCGGACTAGCGACCTCGACGTACTATTCGACGGGCACAACGTTACCGTTCTCATCGACACTGGGGCCGACGATTCCGTCGTCAGTGGGTCATTCGCCGCGAAGTTGAAGAAAATTAAGACTGCTTGGAAAAGACCTGAAATTCGCACCGCTAGAGCTCGTTTGATAACACCGGCTGGAGTCTGCACAGCAAGAGTCACCATCAGTGACCGAACTTATCCTGCGAGCTTTCTTATCCTGCAGCACTGTTCCAGGGACGTGATACTAGGGATGGACTTCCTAAGTGAACACTATGCCGTAATAGACCTGAGATCTGAGTCCATAACGCTATCCTCAGGAGAAGCTCTGCCACCCCCCGCGACGCCAAGAAACCACGCCTTAAGTGTGCTCGATGAGCAGGCAACCGTACCACCTCTCTCCAGCGTCATCATTTCCGTCTGCACCGAAAGAGCCACCGACTCGGAAGGCGTCATCGAGGGTAACCAGCACCTGTTGGTCAATCAAGACGTTTGCGTCGCAAGAGGAATAGCCGAGCTTCGTGGAGGAAAAACAAATGTGATGCTCACGAATTTCGGCTACGCATACAAGCACGTGAACAAAGGTATGACAGTCGCCTTCATTGAACAAATCATGGAAGCCAGCAATGCCTTCACCCTCACAGATTTAACCGAAGCTTCCGCGAAAACGCCAGGGCCGGAACCTACTTTTGACGTGAACCCAAGTCTTCCCCAGTGCAAGCAAGAACAGACCAAATCCCTGGTCCAGCGATACAAGGACTGCTTCTCGTCATCATCACGAATTCGACAAAGTCCGGTGGCGAAACACGGAATTATAACGGAGGAAAGTACGAGGCCCCTTCGTCAGAGCCCCTACAGAGTTTCGACTGAGAGCACGACGCAATAAAGAAACAAGTCGACGAGATGCTACGCGACAACATCATCCAGCCATCCAAGAGTCCGTGGGCGTCACCCGTGGTGTTATTCAAGAAGAAGGATGGGACACTGCGCTTCTGCGTTGATTATCGGCGCCTGAACGAAATCACGAAGAAGGACGTGTACCCCCTCCTACCGATAGACGACACCCTGGATCGACTTCACAATCGCGACGTACTTTTCGTCGATGCACCTCAAGACCGGCTACTGGCAGATCGAAGTAGGCAAAAGAGACCGAGAAAAGACCGCTTTTACAACACCCGACGGCCTCTTTGAGTTCAAGGTCATGCCTATCGGTCTTTGCTCGGCACCTGCGACGTTCCAGGACGTCATGGACACCGTGCTGACCGGATTGAAGTGGCAGACGTGCCTCGTGTATTTGGACGACGTCGTCGTGCTTTCCTCGACCTTCGACGAGCATCTCCTGCGGCTTGAGGCAGTACTTCGAGCAATCAAGACCTCTGGAATGACCCTGAAGCCAGAAAAGTGCCGATGCGCGTACGACGAGCTCTTGTTTCTGGGTCATGTCTGGAGTGCGCCCAGACCCGCGGAAAACAGCTGCCATCGCCGACTTCGCGCCACCCGCCGACAATAAGGCCCTGCGCCAATTTCTCGGCTTATGCGCCTATTACAGACGCTTCGCCCAGAACTTTTCATGGATCGCCCAACCACTGACGCTTCTCACAAAGACTAACGTGGAATTCAGGTGGGAAACGGCGCAAGTGCTACCATTTCAATAACTTAAACGACGCCTGCAGACGCCACCCATATTTGCGTGTTTCGACGATTGCGCCGATACGGAAATACATACCGACGCAAGCAGCGTAGGACTCGGTGCCGTCCTTGTGCAAAAGACTGATGGACTTGAAAGAGTTATCGGTGATGCTAGCCGGTCACTATCCAAGGCAGAAGCCAACTATTCCACAACAAAAAAAGGAATGCCTTGCATCATCTGGGCTACGTCAAAGTTTCGCCCCTACCTTTATGGCAGGCCCTTCAATGTTGTCGGTGGCCATCACGCCTTATGTTGCTTAGCTAACTTGAAGGACTCTTCAGGTTGTCTCGCACGATGAAGTCTGAGGCTTCAAGAATTCGACATTACCGCCGTGTACAAGTCTGGACGAAAGCACTTTGACGCCGACTGCCTGTCTCGTGCCCCCGTCGACGCGCCGCCGCAATACGACGACGACGACTGCTTCTTCGGAACTATAAGTACCGACGACTTCGCCGAAAGGCAACGAGCCGACGCGAAACTGGGGGGCCTTATGGAGTACCTCGAGTGCAAGACCGCCGTTGTTTTGAAGGTTTTCAAGCGAGGACTGCCGTCATTTTTCTTACGGAACGGCGTTCTCCCGATGAAGAGCTTCTCGCCACTTCTAACCGACTACCTTCTCGTCGTGCCCTCGTCATTGCGACCAGAAGTCCTCCAGGCCCTACACGACGACCCGACGGCTGAACACCTCGGTGTTTCCCGCAAGCTTGCCATAATACAGGAAAAGTACTACTGGCCACGCCTTGCTGTCGACGTCGCCCGCTACGTTAAGACTTGCTGAGATTGCCAGCGACGGAATACACCACTGACAGAGCCAGCGGGAGTTCTGCAGCCAATCTAACCACTTCACCGGCCGTTCCAGCAAATCGGGATGAATCTAGTGGGGCCGTTCCTGACGTCGACTTCCGGCAACAAGTGGATCGTCCTAGCAACTGACTACTTCACCCGCTGCGCCGAGACAAAGGCCTTGCCCAAAGGCAGTGAGGTAGCCAGGTTCTTCGTGGAGAACATCGTCTTGCGTCATGGCGCCCCAGAGGTCCTCATCACAGACAGAGGTATCGCCTTTTCTGCGGACCTAATGCAGGCGACCAATGGCCTCACCGAGCGTCTAAAATAAGACTATCGCCGACATGCTGGCCATGTACGTCGACGTTACGCACAAGGCGGGGGACGCCGTACTTCCGTACGCGACCTTCGCTTACAACACGGCCGTACAAGAAACGACGCAGATGTCGCCGTGCAAATTGGTCTACGGAAGGAGCCCGGCGACGACGCTCGATGCAATGCTACCCAACGTCACCGACGAAGAAAATCTCGACGCCGCCGCTTACTTACAACGTGCCGAAGAAGCTCGACAGCTCACCCGCCTGCGCATCAAGACCCAGCAGCACACCGACAGCCGTCGCTACAATCTTCGATGACGCTTCGTGGAGTACCAGCCCGGCGACCGTGTCTGGGTGTGGACGCCAATACGACGACGCGGACTGAGCGAGAAGCTTCTTCGACGATACTTCGGACCGTACAGGGTACTTCGACGTCTCGGTGCACTCGACTACGAGGTTGTCTCCGATGGCATCACGAACTCTCAGAGGCGCCGAGCTCGACCCGAGGTCGTGTATGTGGTGCGCCTTAAACCGTACTATGCTCGTTAACGCATCTGAGGACTCTAATGTTTGCTTTCTTTATTAGTTTTCTTTAGGATTGCATGTATTCATGCTCTGCTTTAAGCACCGGCACGATGCTTTTTCAGAGGGGGCATTGCCGCACGTCTTGTTTTTCATGAGTTGAAGCTTCACCCACAAAGGCTCTGGGCAACGCGCTGCGCAGGCAGCGCCGCGATGTGTAAGAAGCTTCGCGATTGTTTTAGAACGTACCTGTAAGATTGCGCGCCTCACGCGAATGTTTCAACTTTGTCGAGAAATACCGCCGCCGCCAGCAATATCTTATACGGGCGCTATCGAACTTTCCAGCGATATCGCTAGAAAGTTCGATAGCGCCTGTGTAAAAGCCGACGCGCTTGACCGCTTGTCAGTTGATCGACGACGCCGCCTTGTTCGCCGCAACACGTGCTCATTTTGCATCGCTTGTAAAGTGTCTATTTCGTTCCTTGGGACAAGTTCGCCAAATGAAAGACCCGTTCTTATCCTGCTGACTTTTGGCTTCGTCCACGTCACGACCACGTGACGATATTGCCGATAGGTCGAGCCGCGTACGTGCGACTCTACAATCAGAGAACAGCCGGGCACGTTCCAAGAAATGCTTCTGACGTGAACACGTGCAGGTTGATTTTCACTTCCTTCCTGAACGTGGTACCTGGAAAGGAAAGCGCGGGCGTCTTTTATACACCTGACGTTCTTGTTGACAAGAGCGCGTAGTTCTGTTTTAAATTGCCTCAGACTGTGGTCCCTTTAGGAACCCTTCACCCAATACTTCGATTCGGTAAGTACAGATTATTTTCCTAAGAAATTAAGCGCAAGAAAAATAAAAGGCCAATGACTCATGAAACAATATTCACAAAAATTACTCTGGCATTCCTGAAGCAAACGTCAGCGGTGGCATGACTCTGGTTAAAGCACGTCAGGGATAGCGACAGAACGCTACACTGGCCTAGCCGAGCCACTTTCGCGTGGATCTTCAAGAGCCGTGCTGTGCATGCGCGAGGATCAGTAATGTCACGCGCCGGAGTCGGCAGCTCCCGCGCACTCCGACGCCACAGCGCGCGACTCGCCGGCACCGTTCTGCGCTTTCCAGAGGAGTGACGTCGAAACCTTGGCAGACGTATTGGCGCCGGCGCGCGCGCAGCTATTCGCCTTCGCTGTGCAGTCGCCGTCTGACACTGCACTGGACCCGCTTGATAGTGCCTCTGACTGGCGTTTGCCAGTGTGGTATAGCCATGGAGAAGGAGAGCACAAATGCTGCTCAACGGCGCAGAAGAGCGGAGAAGCTTAACTCATGGGATCCCGAAGTAGTGCCTGGCAAAATAAATATACA